>NW_025923847.1:0-210924 GCF_902655055.1 Lutra lutra | reverse complement strand
GTTGGTGTAGAGAAATGCAACTGATTTCTGTGCGTTGATTTTATATCCTGACACTTTACTGAATTCCTGTACAAGTTCTAGCAGTTTTGGAGTGGAGTCTTTTGGGTTTTCCACATAGAGTATCATATCATCTGCAAAGAGTGATAGTTTGACTTCTTCTTTGCCGATTTGGATGCCTTTAATTTCCTTTTGTTGTCTGATTGCTGAGGCTAGGACTTCTAGTACTATGTTGAATAGCAGTGGTGATAACGGACATCCCTGCCGTGTTCCTGACCTTAGCGGAAAAGCTTTCAGTTTTTCTCCATTGAGAATGATATTTGCGGTGGGTTTTTCATAGATGGCTTTGATAATATTGAGGTATGTGCCGTCTATCCCTACACTTTGAAGAGTTTTGATCAGGAAGGGATGCTGTACTTTGTCAAATGCTTTTTCAGCATCTATGGAGAGTATCATATGGTTCTTGTTCTTTCTTTTATTAATGTGTTGTATCACATTGATTGATTTGGGGATGTTGAACCAGCCTTGCAGCCCTGGAATAAATCCCACTTGGTCGTGGTGAATAATCCTTTTAACGTACTGTTGAATCCTATTGGCTAGTATTTTGGCGAGAATTTTTGCATCTGTGTTCATCAAGGATATTGGTCTGTAGTTCTCTTTTTTGTTGGGATCCTTGTCTGGTTTTGGGATCAAGGTGATGCTGGCCTCATAAAATGAGTTTGGAAGTTTTCCTTCTATTGCTATTTTTGGGAACAGTTTCAGGAGAATAGGAATTAGTTCTTCTTTAAATGTTTGGTAGAATTCCCCCGGGAAGCCGTCTGGCCCTGGGCTTTTGTTTGTTTGGAGATTTTTGATGACTGTTTCAATCTCCTTACTGGTTATGGGTCTGTTCAGGCTTTCTATTTCTTCCTGGTTCAGTTGTGGTAGTTTATATGTCTCTAGGAATGCATCCATTTCTTCCAGATTGTCAAATTTGTTGGCGTAGAGTTGCTCATAGTATGTTCTTATAATTGTCTGTATTTCTTTGGTGTTCGTTGTGATCTCTCCTCTTTCATTCATGATTTTATTTATTTGGGTCCTCTCTCTTCTTTTTGATAAGTCTGGCCAGGGGTTTATCAATCTTATTAATTCTTTCAAAGAACCAGCTCCTAGTTTCGTTGATTTGTTCTATTGTTTTTTTTTTTGGTTTCTATTTCATTGATTTCTGCTCTGATCTTTATGATTTCTCTTCTCCTGCTGGGTTTAGGGTTTCTTTCTTGTTCTTTGTCCAGCTCCTTTAGGTGTAGGCTTAGGTTGTGTACCTGAGACCTTTCTTGTTTCTTGAGAAAGGCTTGTACCGCTATATATTTTCCTCTCAGGACTGCCTTTGTTGTGTCCCACAGATTCTGAACTGTTGTGTTTTCATTATCATTTGTTTCCATAAATTTTTTCAATTCTTCTTTGATTTCCTGGTTGACCCATTCATTCTTTAGAAGGATGCTGTTTAGTCTCCATGTATTTGGCTTCTTTCCAAATTTCCTCTTGTGATTGAGTTCTAGCTTTAGAGCATTGTGGTCTGAAAATATGCAGGGAATGATCCCAATCTTTTGATACCGGTTGAGACTTGATTTAGGACCAAGAATGTGATCTATTCTGGAGAACGTTCCATGTGCACTAGAGAAGAATGTGTATTCTGTTGCTTTGGGATGAAATGTTCTGAATATATCTGTGATGTCCATCTGGTCCAGTGTGTCATTTAAGGCCTTGATTTCCTTGTTGATCTTTTGCTTGGATGATCTGTCCATTTCAGTGAGGGGAGTGTTAAAATCCCCTACTATAATTGTATTCTTGTCGATGCGTTTCTTTGATTTTGTTATTAATTGGTTTATATAGTTGGCTGCTCCCACGTTAGGGGCATAGATATTTAAAATTGTTAGATCTTCTTGTTGGACAGTTCCTTTGAGTATGATATAGTGTCCTTCCTCATCTCTTATTATAATCTTTGGCTTAAAATCTAATTGATCTGATATAAGGATTGCCACTCCTGCTTTCTTCTGATGTCCATTAGCATGGTAAATTCTTTTCCACCCCCTCACTTTAAACCTGGAGGTGTCTTCAGGTGTAAGATGAGTTTCTTGTAGGCAACATATAGATGGTTTTTGTTTTTTTATCCATTCTGATACCCTGTGTCTTTTGATTGGGGCATTTAGCCCATTAACATTCAGGGTAAGTATTGAGAGATATGAATTTAGTGCCATTGTATTGCCTGTAAGGTGACTGTTATTGTATATTGTCTCTGTTCCTTTCTGATCTACTACTTTGAGGGTCTCTCTTTGCTTAGAGGACCCCTTTCAATATTTCCTGTAGAGCTGGTTTGGTATTTGCAAATTCTTTCAGTTTTTGTTTGTCCTGGAGGCTTTTAATCTCTCCGTCTATTTTCTTTTCTTTTTTTTTTTTAATATTTTTATTTTTTTCAGCATAACAGTATTCATTATTTTTGCACCACACCCAGTGCTCCATGCAATCCGTGCCCTCTACAATACCCACCACCTGGTGCCCCCAACCTCCCACCCCCCACCCCTTCAAAATGCTCAGATCGTTTTTCAGAGTCCATAGTCTCTCATGGTTCACCTCCCCTTCCAATTTCCCTCAACTCCCTTCTCCTCTCCATCTCCCCTTGTCCTCCATGCTATTTGTTATGCTCCACAAATAAGTGAAACCATATGATAATTCACTCTCTCTGCTTGACTTATTTCACTCAGCATAATCTCTTCCAGTCCCGTCCATGTTGCTACAAAACTTGGGGATTCATCCTTTCTTTCTTTCTTTCTTTCCTTTTTTTACAGCTTTATAAACATATATTTTTATCCCCAGGGGTACAGGTCTGCGAATCGCCAGGTTTACACACTTCACAACACTCACCATAGCACATACCCTCCCCGATATCCATAACCCCACCCCCTCTCCCAACCCCCTCCCCCCATCAACCCTCAGTTTGTTTTGTGAGATTAAGAGTCACTTATGGTTTGTCTCCCTCCCAATCCCATCTTGTTTCATTTACTCTTCTCCTACCCCGTCGACCCCCCATGTTGCATCTCCTCTCCCTCATATCAGGGAGATCATATGATAGTTGTCTTTCTCCGATTGACTTATTTCGCTAAGCATGATACCCTCTAGTTCCATCCACGTCGTCGCAAATGGCAAGATTTCATTTCTTTTGATGGCTGCATAGTCTTCCATTGTGTATATATACCACTCTTCTTTATCCATTCGTCTGTTGATGGACATCTAGGTTCTTTCCATAGTTTGGCTATTGTAGACATTGCTGCTATAAACATTCGGGTGCACGTGCCCCTTCGGATCACTACGTTTGTATCTTTAGGGTAAATACCCAGCAGTGCAATTGCCGGGTCATAGGGTAGTTCTATTTTCAACATTTTGAGGAACCTCCATGCTGTTTTCCAGAGGGGTTGCACCAGCTTGCATTCCCACCAACAGTGTAGGAGGGTTCCCCTTTCTCCGCATCCTCGCCAGCATATGTCATTTCCTGACTGGTTAATTTTAGCCATTCTGACTGGTGTGAGGTGATATCTCATGGTGGTTTTGATTTGTATTTCCCTGATGCCGAGTGATATGGAGCACTTTTTCATGTGTCTGTTGGCCATCTGGATGTCTTCTTTGCAGAAATGTCTGTTCATGTCCTCTGCCCATTTCTTGATTGGATTATTTGTTCTTTGGGTGTTGAGTTTGCTAAGTTCTTTATAGATTTTGGACACTAGCCCTTTATCAGATATGTCATTTGCAAATATCTTCTCCCATTCTGTCAGTTGTCTTTTGGTTTTGTTCACTGTTTCCTTTGCTGTGCAAAAGCTTTTGATCTTGATAAAATCCCAAAAGTTCATTTTTGCCCTTGCTTCCCTTGCCTTTGGTGATGTTCCTAGGAAGATGTTGCTGCGGCTGACGTCGAAGAGGTTGCTGCCTGTGTTCTCCTCGAGGATTTTGATGGATTCCTTTCTCACATTGAGGTCCTTCATCCATTTTGAGTCTATTTTCGTGTGTGGTGTAAGGAAATGATCCAATTTCATTTTTCTGCATGTGGCTGTCCAATTTTCCCAACACCATTTATTGAAGAGGCTGTCTTTGTTCCATTGGACATTCTTTCCTGCTTTGTCGAAGATGAGTTGACCATAGAGTTGAGGGTCCATTTCTGGGCTCTCTATTCTGTTCCATTGATCTATGTGTCTGTTTTTGTGCCAGTACCATGCTGTCTTGATGATGACAGCTTTGTAATAGAGCTTGAAGTCTGGAATTGTGATGCCACCAACTTTGGCTTTCTTTTTCAATATTCCTTTGGCTATTCGAGGTCTTTTCTGGTTCCATATAAATTTTAGGATTATTTGTTCCATTTCTTTGAAAAAAATGGATGGTACTTTGATAGGAATTGCATTAAATGTGTAGATTGCTTTAGGTAGCATAGACATTTTCACAATATTTATTCTTCCAATCCAGGAGCATGGAACATTTTTCCATTTCTTTGTGTCTTCCTCCATTTCTTTCATGAGTACTTTATAGTTTTCTGAGTATAGATTCTTAGTCTCTTTGGTTAGGTTTATTCCTAGGTATCTTATAGTTTTGGGTGCGATTGTAAATGGGATGGACTCCTTAATTTCTCTTTCTTCTGTCTTGTTGTTGGTGTAGAGAAATGCAACTGATTTCTGTGCGTTGATTTTATATCCTGACACTTTACTGAATTCCTGTACAAGTTCTAGCAGTTTTGGAGTGGAGTCTTTTGGGTTTTCCACATAGAGTATCATATCATCTGCAAAGAGTGATAGTTTGACTTCTTCTTTGCCGATTTGGATGCCTTTAATTTCCTTTTGTTGTCTGATTGCTGAGGCTAGGACTTCTAGTACTATGTTGAATAGCAGTGGTGATAACGGACATCCCTGCCGTGTTCCTGACCTTAGCGGAAAAGCTTTCAGTTTTTCTCCATTGAGAATGATATTTGCGGTGGGTTTTTCATAGATGGCTTTGATAATATTGAGGTATGTGCCGTCTATCCCTACACTTTGAAGAGTTTTGATCAGGAAGGGATGCTGTACTTTGTCAAATGCTTTTTCAGCATCTATGGAGAGTATCATATGGTTCTTGTTCTTTCTTTTATTAATGTGTTGTATCACATTGATTGATTTGGGGATGTTGAACCAGCCTTGCAGCCCTGGAATAAATCCCACTTGGTCGTGGTGAATAATCCTTTTAACGTACTGTTGAATCCTATTGGCTAGTATTTTGGCGAGAATTTTTGCATCTGTGTTCATCAAGGATATTGGTCTGTAGTTCTCTTTTTTGTTGGGATCCTTGTCTGGTTTTGGGATCAAGGTGATGCTGGCCTCATAAAATGAGTTTGGAAGTTTTCCTTCTATTGCTATTTTTGGGAACAGTTTCAGGAGAATAGGAATTAGTTCTTCTTTAAATGTTTGGTAGAATTCCCCCGGGAAGCCGTCTGGCCCTGGGCTTTTGTTTGTTTGGAGATTTTTGATGACTGTTTCAATCTCCTTACTGGTTATGGGTCTGTTCAGGCTTTCTATTTCTTCCTGGTTCAGTTGTGGTAGTTTATATGTCTCTAGGAATGCATCCATTTCTTCCAGATTGTCAAATTTGTTGGCGTAGAGTTGCTCATAGTATGTTCTTATAATTGTCTGTATTTCTTTGGTGTTCGTTGTGATCTCTCCTCTTTCATTCATGATTTTATTTATTTGGGTCCTCTCTCTTCTTTTTGATAAGTCTGGCCAGGGGTTTATCAATCTTATTAATTCTTTCAAAGAACCAGCTCCTAGTTTCGTTGATTTGTTCTATTGTTTTTTTTTTTGGTTTCTATTTCATTGATTTCTGCTCTGATCTTTATGATTTCTCTTCTCCTGCTGGGTTTAGGGTTTCTTTCTTGTTCTTTGTCCAGCTCCTTTAGGTGTAGGCTTAGGTTGTGTACCTGAGACCTTTCTTGTTTCTTGAGAAAGGCTTGTACCGCTATATATTTTCCTCTCAGGACTGCCTTTGTTGTGTCCCACAGATTCTGAACTGTTGTGTTTTCATTATCATTTGTTTCCATAAATTTTTTCAATTCTTCTTTGATTTCCTGGTTGACCCATTCATTCTTTAGAAGGATGCTGTTTAGTCTCCATGTATTTGGCTTCTTTCCAAATTTCCTCTTGTGATTGAGTTCTAGCTTTAGAGCATTGTGGTCTGAAAATATGCAGGGAATGATCCCAATCTTTTGATACCGGTTGAGACTTGATTTAGGACCAAGAATGTGATCTATTCTGGAGAACGTTCCATGTGCACTAGAGAAGAATGTGTATTCTGTTGCTTTGGGATGAAATGTTCTGAATATATCTGTGATGTCCATCTGGTCCAGTGTGTCATTTAAGGCCTTGATTTCCTTGTTGATCTTTTGCTTGGATGATCTGTCCATTTCAGTGAGGGGAGTGTTAAAATCCCCTACTATAATTGTATTCTTGTCGATGCGTTTCTTTGATTTTGTTATTAATTGGTTTATATAGTTGGCTGCTCCCACGTTAGGGGCATAGATATTTAAAATTGTTAGATCTTCTTGTTGGACAGTTCCTTTGAGTATGATATAGTGTCCTTCCTCATCTCTTATTATAATCTTTGGCTTAAAATCTAATTGATCTGATATAAGGATTGCCACTCCTGCTTTCTTCTGATGTCCATTAGCATGGTAAATTCTTTTCCACCCCCTCACTTTAAACCTGGAGGTGTCTTCAGGTGTAAGATGAGTTTCTTGTAGGCAACATATAGATGGTTTTTGTTTTTTTATCCATTCTGATACCCTGTGTCTTTTGATTGGGGCATTTAGCCCATTAACATTCAGGGTAAGTATTGAGAGATATGAATTTAGTGCCATTGTATTGCCTGTAAGGTGACTGTTATTGTATATTGTCTCTGTTCCTTTCTGATCTACTACTTTGAGGGTCTCTCTTTGCTTAGAGGACCCCTTTCAATATTTCCTGTAGAGCTGGTTTGGTATTTGCAAATTCTTTCAGTTTTTGTTTGTCCTGGAGGCTTTTAATCTCTCCGTCTATTTTCAATGATAGCCTAGCTGGATATAGTATTCTCGGCTGCATGTTTTTCTCATTTAGTACTCTGAATATATCATGCCAGCTCTTTCTGGCCTGCCAGGTCTCTGTGGATAAGTCTGCTGCCAATCTAATATTTTTACCATTGTACGTTACAGACTTCTTTTCCCGGGCTGCTTTCAGGATCTTTTCTTTGTCACTAAGACTTGTCAATTTTACTATTAGGTGACGGGGTGTAGACCTATTCTTATTGATTTTGAGGGGGGTTCTCTGAACCTCCTGGATTTTGATGCTTGTTCCCTTTGCCATATTGGCGAAATTCTCTCCAATAATTCTCTCCAATATACCTTCAGCTCCCCTCTCTGTTTCCTCTTCTTCTGGAATCCCAATTATTCTAATGTTCTTTCGTCTTATGGTGTCACTTATCTCTCGAATTCTCCCCTCGTGGTCCAGTAGCTGTTTGTCCCTTTTTTGCTCAGCTTCTTTATTCTCTGTCATTTGGTCTTCTATATCGCTAATTCTTTCTTCTGCCTCATTTATCCTAGCAGTGAGAGCCTCCATTTTTGATTGCACCTCATTAATAGCTTTTTTGATTTCAACTTGGTTAGATTTTAGTTCTTTTATTTCTCCAGAAAGGGCTTTTATAGCTCCCGAGAGGGTTGCTTTAATATCTTCCTTGCCTTTTTCAAGCCCGGCCTGAACCTTGAGAATCATCATTCTGAACTCTATATCTGACATATTACCAACGTCTGTATTGATTAGGTCCCTAGCCTTTGGTATTGCCTCTTGTTCTTTTTTTTTGTTGTGAATTTTTCCGCCTTGTCATTTTGTCCAGATAAGAGTTTATGAAGGAGCAAGTAAAATACTAAAAGGGTGGCAACAACCCCAGGAAAATATGCTTTAGCCAAATCAGAAGAGATCCTGAATTGTGAGGGGGGAGAAAGGGGATAAAAAGGGGTTCAGAAAGAAAGAAAAAAAAAACTATTAAAAAAAAGAAAGCCGATAAAGAAACAATATAAAAAGAGGAAAAAATATATATATATTAGATAAACTATTTAAAAAACGTTAAAAAAAGAAAATGGTAAAAGTTAAAAAAAATTTAGCAGAAGAAGAGAAAAAGAAAAGAAAAAAAATTGAAAAAGAAAAAAAAAATTAAATTAACTGCAAGACTAAAAAATCATGGGGAGAAAGCCATGAGTTCCGTGCTTTGCTTTCTTCTCCTCTGGAATTCTGCCGTTCTCCTTGGTAGGTGAACTTGGTCCTGGCTGGGTTTCCCGTAGATCTTCTGGGGGAGGGGCCCGTTGTAGTGATTCTCAAGCGTCTTTGCCCCAGGCGGAGTTGCACCGCCCTTACCCGGGGTCGCGCTGAGTCATCCACTCGGGTTCGCTTTCGGGAGCTTTTGTTCCCTGAGCGCTTTCCGTAGAGTCCGGAGGATGGGAATAAAGATGGCGGCCTCTCGGTCTCCGGCCCGGAGGAGCCGAGAGCCCGGGGCCCCACTCCTCAGTGCGCCCTCAGAGAACAGCGCCAAATGACTCCCGTCACCCTGGCCTCCAGGCCGCGCTCCGAGCTGACCGAGCCTGCGACCGGTTCAAGGCAACCCTGAGCTGAGAGTCACTCCTCGGCTCTGTCTCTACAGCCGGCTTCCCCGTTCTAATACCGGTAAGCTCTGCGACACTGAGACACCCCCGATCCTTCTGCGACCCTGCGGGACCTGAGGCCGCACTTACCCCGCCTGGGCTTCTCCCCAGTTAAGCCTCTGGAGCGATGTCCCTCAGCGGAACAGACTTTTAAAAGTCCTGATTTTGCTCCGTTGCTCCGCCGCTCGCCGGGAGCCGGCCCCTCCCCCCGCGGTCTATCTTCCCGTCGCTTTGGATTCACTTCTCCGCCAGTCCTACCTTGCAGAAAGTGGTTGATTTTCTGTTTCTGGAATTGCTGTTCTTCTTCTCTTCAATCTCCCGTTGGATTTGTAGGTGTTTGCAATCTTTAGATAAGCTATTTAGCTGATCTCCCGCTACCGGAAGTAGTCTCAGCCTGCTACTTCTCCGCCATCTTGACTCCTCCTCAACTCTATGTTTAAATAATCTTCAACAAATCAGGGGAAAAAATATCAAGTAGAAAAATATAGTCTCTTTAAAGACATCCAGATGGCCAACAGACACATGAAAAAGTGCTCCATATCACTCGGCATCAGGGAAATACAAATCAAAACCACCATGAGATATCACCTCACACCAGTCAGAATGGCTAAAATTAACAAGTCAGGAAATGACAGATGCTGGCGAGGATGCGGAGAAAGGGGAACCCTCCTACACTGTTGGTGGGAATGCAAGCTGGTGCAACCCCTCTGGAAAACAGCATGGAGGTTCCTCAAAATGTTGAAAATAGAACTACCCTATGACCCTGCAATTGCACTGCTGGGTATTTACCCTAAAGATACAAACGTAGTGATCCGAAGGGGCACGTGCACCCGAATGTTTATAGCAGCAATGTCTACAATAGCCAAACTATGGAAAGAACCTAGATGTCCATCTACAGACGAATGGATAAAGAAGATGTGGTATATATACACAATGGAATACTATGCAGCCATCAAAAGAAATGAAATCTTGCCATTTGCGACGACGTGGATGGAACTAGAGGGTATCATGCTTAGCGAAATAAGTCAATCGGAGAAAGACAACTATCATATGATCTCCCTGATATGAGGGAGAGGAGATGCAACATGGGGGGTCGAGGGGGTAGGAGAAGAGTAAATGAAACAAGATGGGATTGGGAGGGAGACAAACCATAAGTGACTCTTAATCTCACAAAACAAACTGAGGGTTGATGGGGGGAGGGGGTTGGGAGAGGGGGTGGGGTTATGGATATCGGGGAGGGTATGTGCTATGGTGAGTGTTGTGAAGTGTGTAAACCTGGCGATTCGCAGACCTGTACCCCTGGGGATAAAAATATATGTTTATAAAGCTGTAAAAAAAATAAATAAATAAATAAATAAATAAATAAATAAATAAATAAAGGATGAATCCCCAAGTTTTGTAGCAACATGGACGGGACTGGAAGAGATTATGCTGAGTGAAATAAGTCAAGCAGAGAGAGTCAATTATCATATGGTTTCACTTATTTGTGGAGCATAACAAATAGCATGGAGGACAAGGGGAGATGGAGAGGAGAAGGGAGTTGAGGGAAATTGGAAGGGGAGGTGAACCATGAGAGACTATGGACTCTGAAAAACGATCTGAGCATTTTGAAGGGGTGGGGGGTGGGAGGTTGGGGGCACCAGGTGGTGGGTATTGTAGAGGGCACGGATTGCATGGAGCACTGGGTGTGGTGCAAAAATAATGAATACTGTTATGCTGAAAAAAAATAAAAAAAATAAAAAAAAAAGAAAAATATAGTCTCTTTAATAAATGGTGCTGGGAAAATTGGACAGCCATGTGTAGGAAAATGAACTCAACCATTCTCTTAGACCCTACACAAAGATAAACTTGAAATTTATAGAAGACCTCAATGTGAGACGGGAATCCAATAGAATCCTAGAGAAGAACATCGGCAGTAACCTCTTTGACATCAGCCACAGCAACTTCTTTCAAGATATGTCTCCAAAGGGGAACCCTCCTACACTGTTGGTGGGAATGCAAGCAGGTGCAACCACTCTGGAAAACAGCATGGAGGTTCCTCAAAATGTTGAAAATAGAACTACCCTATGACCCTGCAATTGCACTGCTGGGTATTTACCCTAAAGATACAAACATAGTGATCCGAAGGGGCACGTGCACCCGAATGTTTATAGCAGCAATGTCTACAATAGCCAAACTATGGAAAGAACCTAGATGTCCATCAACAGACGAATGGATAAAGAAGATGTGGTATATATACACAATGGAATACTATGCAGCCATCAAAAGAAATGAAATCTTGCCACTTGCGACGACGTGGATGGAACTAGAGGGTATCATGCTTAGCGAAATATGTCAATCGGAGAAAGACAACTATCATATGATCTCCCTGATATGAGGGAGAGGAGATGCAACATGGGGGGTTGAGGGGTAGGAGAAGAGTAAACAAGATGGGATTGGGAGGGAGACAAACCATAAGTGACTCTTAATCTCACAAAACAAACTGAGGGTTGATGGGGGGAGGGGGTTGGGAGAGGGGGTGGGGTTATGGATATCGGGGAGGGTATGTGCTATGGTGAGTGTTGTGAAGTGTGTAAACCTGGCGATTCGCAGACCTGTACCCCTGGGGATAAAAATATATGTTTATAAAGCTGTAAAAAAAATAAATAAATAAATAAATAAATAAATAAATAAATAAATAAAGGATGAATCCCCAAGTTTTGTAGCAACATGGACGGGACTGGAAGAGATTATGCTGAGTGAAATAAGTCAAGCAGAGAGAGTCAATTATCATATGGTTTCACTTATTTGTGGAGCATAACAAATAGCATGGAGGACAAGGGGAGATGGAGAGGAGAAGGGAGTTGAGGGAAATTGGAAGGGGAGGTGAACCATGAGAGACTATGGACTCTGAAAAACGATCTGAGCATTTTGAAGGGGTGGGGGGTGGGAGGTTGGGGGCACCAGGTGGTGGGTATTGTAGAGGGCACGGATTGCATGGAGCACTGGGTGTGGTGCAAAAATAATGAATACTGTTATGCTGAAAAAAAATAAAAAAAATAAAAAAAAAAGAAAAATATAGTCTCTTTAATAAATGGTGCTGGGAAAATTGGACAGCCATGTGTAGGAAAATGAACTCAACCATTCTCTTAGACCCTACACAAAGATAAACTTGAAATTTATAGAAGACCTCAATGTGAGACGGGAATCCAATAGAATCCTAGAGAAGAACATCGGCAGTAACCTCTTTGACATCAGCCACAGCAACTTCTTTCAAGATATGTCTCCAAAGGGGAACCCTCCTACACTGTTGGTGGGAATGCAAGCAGGTGCAACCACTCTGGAAAACAGCATGGAGGTTCCTCAAAATGTTGAAAATAGAACTACCCTATGACCCTGCAATTGCACTGCTGGGTATTTACCCTAAAGATACAAACATAGTGATCCGAAGGGGCACGTGCACCCGAATGTTTATAGCAGCAATGTCTACAATAGCCAAACTATGGAAAGAACCTAGATGTCCATCAACAGACGAATGGATAAAGAAGATGTGGTATATATACACAATGGAATACTATGCAGCCATCAAAAGAAATGAAATCTTGCCACTTGCGACGATGTGGATGGAACTAGAGGGTATCATGCTTAGCGAAATATGTCAATCGGAGAAAGACAACTATCATATGATCTCCCTGATATGAGGGAGAGGAGATGCAACATGGGGGGTTGAGGGGTAGGAGAAGAGTAAACAAGATGGGATTGGGAGGGAGACAAACTATAAGTGACTCTTAATCTCACAAAACAAACTGAGGGTTGATGGGGGGAGGGGGTTGGGAGAGGGGGTGGGGTTATGGATATCGGGGAGGGTATGTGCTATGGTGAGTGTTGTGAAGTGTGTAAACCTGGCGATTCGCAGACCTGTACCCCTGGGGATAAAAATATATGTTTATAAAGCTGTAAAAAAAATAAATAAATAAATAAATAAATAAATAAATAAATAAATAAATAAAGGATGAATCCCCAAGTTTTGTAGCAACATGGACGGGACTGGAAGAGATTATGCTGAGTGAAATAAGTCAAGCAGAGAGAGTCAATTATCATATGGTTTCACTTATTTGTGGAGCATAACAAATAGCATGGAGGACAAGGGGAGATGGAGAGGAGAAGGGAGTTGAGGGAAATTGGAAGGGGAGGTGAACCATGAGAGACTATGGACTCTGAAAAACGATCTGAGCATTTTGAAGGGGTGGGGGGTGGGAGGTTGGGGGCACCAGGTGGTGGGTATTGTAGAGGGCACGGATTGCATGGAGCACTGGGTGTGGTGCAAAAATAATGAATACTGTTATGCTGAAAAAAAATAAAAAAAATAAAAAAAAAGAAAAATATAGTCTCTTTAATAAATGGTGCTGGGAAAATTGGACAGCCATGTGTAGGAAAATGAACTCAACCATTCTCTTAGACCCTACACAAAGATAAACTTGAAATTTATAGAAGACCTCAATGTGAGACGGGAATCCAATAGAATCCTAGAGAAGAACATCGGCAGTAACCTCTTTGACATCAGCCACAGCAACTTCTTTCAAGATATGTCTCCAAAGGGGAACCCTCCTACACTGTTGGTGGGAATGCAAGCAGGTGCAACCACTCTGGAAAACAGCATGGAGGTTCCTCAAAATGTTGAAAATAGAACTACCCTATGACCCTGCAATTGCACTGCTGGGTATTTACCCTAAAGATACAAACATAGTGATCCGAAGGGGCACGTGCACCCGAATGTTTATAGCAGCAATGTCTACAATAGCCAAACTATGGAAAGAACCTAGATGTCCATCAACAGACGAATGGATAAAGAAGATGTGGTATATATACACAATGGAATACTATGCAGCCATCAAAAGAAATGAAATCTTGCCATTTGCGACGACGTGGATGGAACTAGAGGGTATCATGCTTAGCGAAATATGTCAATCGGAGAAAGACAACTATCATATGATCTCCCTGATATGAGGGAGAGGAGATGCAACATGGGGGGTTGAGGGGTAGGAGAAGAGTAAACAAGATGGGATTGGGAGGGAGACAAACTATAAGTGACTCTTAATCTCACAAAACAAACTGAGGGTTGATGGGGGGAGGGGGTTGGGAGAGGGGGGTGGGTTTATGGATATCGGGGAGGGTATGTGCTATGGTGAGTGCTGTGAAGTTTGTAAACCTGGCGATCCGCAGACCTGTACCCCTGGGGATAAAAATATATGTTTATAAAGCTGTAAAAAAAAAAAAAAAAAGAAAAAAAAAGATATGTCTCCAAACGCAAAGAAAATAAATGCAGAAATAAATTTTGGGGACTTCATCAAGATCAAAAGCTTCTGCACAGCAGAAGAAAAAGTCAAAAAACAAAGAGGCAACCCACAGAATGGGAGAAGATATTAACAAATAACAATATAGACAAAGGGCTTATATCCAGGGTCTATAAAGAACTCCTCAACCTCAACACACACAAAAGAGATAATCATGTCAGAAAATGAGCAGAAGACATGAACACACACTTCTTCAATGAAGATATATGAATGGCTAACAGACACATGACAAAATGTTCATCAACACTAGCCATCAGGGAAATTCAAATCAAAACCACATTGAGACACCACCTTACACCAGTTAGAATGGCCCAAATTAACAAGACAACAATCAACGTGTGCTGCAGAGGATGTGGAGAAAGGAGAACCCTCTTACACTGTTGGTGGGAAAGCAAGTTGTTTTAGCTGCTTTGGGAAACAGTGTGGAGATTCTTTAAGAAATTAAAAATAGAGCATCCCTATGACCCTGCAATTGCACTACTAGGTATTTACATGAAAGATACAGATGTAGTGAAATGAAGGGCCATCTGTACCCCAATGTTTATAGCGCGATGGCCACAGTCTCCAAACTATAGAAAGAACCAAGATGCCTTTCAATGGATGAATGCATAAGGAAGATGTGGTCCATATATACTATGGAGTGTTATGCCTCCATCAGAAAGGATGAATACCCAACTTTTGTATCAACATGGATGGGACTGGAGGAGATTATGCTGAGTGAAATAAACCAAGCTGAGAGAGTCAATTATCTTATGGTCTCACTTATTTGTGGAGTATAAGGAATAACACGGAGGACATGGGGAAATGGAAAGGAGAAAGGAGTTGGGGTAAATTGGAGGGTGAGATTAACCATGAGAGTCTATGGACTCTGAAAAACAATCTGAGGGTTTTGGAGGGGAAGGGAGTGGGAGGTTGGGTGAGGCTGGTGGTGGGTATTATGGAGGGCAAGTATTGCATGGAGCACTGGGTTGGTGCATAAATAATGAATTCTGGAACACTGAAAAATATAAAAATTAATAAAAATTTAAAAAAGGAGTAATGCACTACTATAAATAACTGGTGGAGGCTCATCTTTTTTTTTTTTTTTTCTTTTCTTTTTAAAGAAACTTTCTTAGGATGTATTTTGTGAGGCAGATTTACAACCTTCCAGGTCTTGATTAAGAATGAAAGGGGAAAAAAAAGACACAAAAAACAAATACCCGGGGCGCCTGGGTGGCTTAGTGGTTTGAGCCTCTGCCTTCGGCTCAGGTCATGATCTCAGTGTCCTGGGATCAAGCCCCACATCAGGCTCTCTGCTTAGGAGCCTGCTTCCCCCTCTCTCTCTGCCTGCCTCTCTGCCTACTTGTGATGTCTCTCTCTCTCTCTCTCTGTTAAATAAATAAATAAAATATTTAAAAAAAGAAGAAAAACAAATATTCACCTTTTAAAAAAAGATCATAGTCTTAGGAGTTAATTTGATGTATAAACTTTTTATTTACCTCATGTTAGCTGTATTAGTCAGTGATAACATGTCTGTTTCAAATTCAATTATTTTTCTGAAAATGTCTTAGTTCACAGTCTCATATTTGCAAGTTCATTTTCTTTTGCTTATTTACTATATATATTTGCCAGAAAGAATTATTACTTTAAACTGATCACATTCACATGAATATAGTATCATTCAGTGTAGACCTTAGTTAGATTTACCATAAATTAAGTAATGAAGTACACTGATGCTTGAGGATATCATGATTGATTAAAATATCACTTCCACCACATTTAGTACAAGTTCATAAGAGATTAGAAGGTACAACACCAATTCTTTCAAGAATTCTATCATGTTTTATTTGTAGTTAAAAGAGAGGTTTATTTTTTTTAACAGACAAGTATATAAGTAACTTATTTATTTTTAACATTTAACTATATATCTATGTGAAAGTATAAAATAGATAACAGATTTATCTTTAAATCGACTTTGGCAAATAAGATTTTCCTTTGGATTTCCGTTATTTAGATGCTTGAATGTATCAACTTTTAATGCTAATACTTTATTAAAATAGGTTTTTATAAATTCTAATTAAAATCATCTTAAGCATTTGGAGAAATATCTCAACCTTAAATGATAAATAAAAATAAAAATGTCATAAGACATATACTGTTTATTATCTTGCATCGTAACAAACATACTGGTTTGGAGAGCTGATATTGGTCCTTCCACCATCCTATGAATGAAGTCATTTTTCTGAATAGACTTTTTGAATATTTTTCAAACCAGTGTGTATACTTTTCTTTCATCCCTGCCCTTGACATTTTACATAACTCCATAAAAACTTAACAGCAATTGTGATTTCAGGACATCTTTGTAGATGAAGGAGAATACCTAGTGTTTTATGTGTGTATTCACTTGAGAAGGTCCACAGACATGAATGAGGTGAAAATATTAATTGCTCAGCATGTTTCTAGGACAAAGTTTAGGAATGAGTTCTGATACTTTGTGTAGTTGTTTGAATAGTTGAGTTAAAGTTTAATTCAGAAGGTAAACGGATATATTTACTCAGGTTTTTGAATATTATGTCTCTCATGTATAAGTTCTTTCTATATTTTTTATATTAATCCCTTATTGGATATATCATTTGCAAATATCTTATCCCAATCAGAAGTTCTGTTGTTTGGTCCCTTTGCTGTGCAGAAGCTTATTATCTTGAGAAACAGTAGTTGATTTTTGTTTTTGTTTCCCTTGTCTTTAGAGATGTGTGTTGCAGGAAGTTGCTGTGGCTGAGGTTGAAGATGTTGCTGTTTGGGTTCTCCTCTAGGATTTTGAAGGATTCCTGTCTTACATTGAGGTATTTCATCCATTTTGAATTTCTGGTTGCATATAGTGTAAGAGAAGGTCCAGTGTCATCCTTCCATATGTGACTGTCCAATTTTCCCAGAACCATTTATTGAAGGCACTGTCTTCTTTCCACTGAGTACTATTTCCTGATTTTTCAAAGATTAGTTGACCATAGACATGAGGATCCATTTCTGGGGTCTCTCTTTTGTTCAATTGAGTGATGGGTCTGTTTCTGTGTCACTACCATGCTCTCTTGATGATCCCAGCTTTGTAAACTAGCTTGCAGTCAGGCATTGTAATGTACCCAGCTTTGGTTTCAACAATGCCATGGCTATTCATGATCATTTCTGGCTACATGGAAATTATATGATTGTTTGTTTTAGGACTGAAAAGTTTTGAGGGTATTTTGATAAGGATTGCATTGAATGTGTAGAGTGCTCTGGACAGCATATGCATTTTTACAATGTTGATCTTCCAACCCAGGAGCATGGAATGTTTTTCCATCTCTTTGTGTCTTCCTCAATATCCTTCGTCAGTCAGTGTTCTGTAGTTTATGCAGTAGAAATCATTTACCTCTTTGCCTGGGTTTATTCCTAGGCATCTTATGGGTTTGGGTGTAATGGTTAATGGCATTAACACCTTCGTTACTCTTTCTCCATTCACTTTGTTTGTGTATAGAAAAACAAGAGATTTCTGTGTTTTCATTTGGAATCCTACACGTTTCTGAATTGTGTGAGTTCAAGTCATTTAGGAGTGAAGTCTTTTGGGTTTTCCACATAATGTATATTGTCATATGCAAAGAGAGACTATTTGACTACTGTGACAACTTGAATCCCTTTTATTTGCTATTGTTGTCCAAATGCTGAGGCTAGGATTTCTAACAAAGGTGGTGAGAGTGGGCATCCCTGTCATGTTCCTGACCTTAAGGGAAGAGCTGCCAGTTTTTTCCCATTTAGAATGGTATTTGCTGTGGGATCTTCATAGATGGCTTTTATAATATGAGATATGTTCCCTCTATCCCTGTATCTTGAGGAATTTTAATCATGAGAGGATGTTGTATACCAAATGCTTTTTCTGCATCAAATGAGAGGATGATATGGTCCTTGTCTTTCTTTTGATTATATGACCAATCACATCAATTGATTTGTGAATGTTGAACCTCCCTTGCATCCCAGGAAAAAACCTCACCTGGTGGTGGTGAATAACCCTTTTAATGTGCCATGGAATCCTACTGGCTTGTATTGTTGAATAATTTGGTATTAGTTCTTACCAAGGTTATTCATCTGTAATTCTCCCTTTTCATGGGGTCTTTGCTTGTGGGTCAAAGTAATGCTCAGCCTCAGAAAATGATTTAGCAGCTTTCCTTCAAGTTCTATTTTTTGGAAACAACTTCAGCAGAATAGACATGATTTATTCTTAAAATGTTTGGTACAGTGGGGCGCCTGGGTGGTTCAGTGGGTTAAGCCTCTGCCTTCAACTCAGGTCATGATCTCAGAGTCCTGAGATCGTGCCTCACATGGGGCTCTCTTCTCAGCGGGGAGCCTGCTTCCCCCTCTCTCTCTTCCTGCCTATCTGCCTACTTGTGATCTCTGTCAAAAAAATAAGTAAAATCTTTAAAAAAAATGTTTGGTAGAATTCCACTGGGAAGGAATCTGGCCCTAGACTCTTGTGCTTTGGGGAGATTTTTGATTCCTGATTCAATGTCCTTGCTGGTTATTGGTCTGTTAAGATTGTTTATTTCTTCCTGTTTCAGATTTCGTAGATTACAAGTTTCCAGGAATACATCTATTTCTTCCAGACAACCTACTTTGTTGGAATATAGTTGCTGATAATGTGTCCTAACAATTCCTTGTTTCTTTTGCATTGGTCATAATCTCTCCCCTTTCCTTCCTGATTTTATTAACTTAGGTCCTTTATCTTTTCTTTTGGCTACCTCTGGTCAGAGGTTTATCGATCTGATGATTTCGTTCTGAGAACCATCTTCTAGTTTTGTTGGTGGGCTCTGCTGCTATATTATTTTCTATTTCATTGATTTCTGCTCTAATCTTTACTCTTTTTCTTCTCCTGCTTGGTTTCAGCTCGATTTGCTGTTCTTTTCCAGGTGTAAGGTTAGCTTGTGCATTTCAGATATTTCTAATTTTTTGGATGTCTATGTAATCCCTTATAAAGACCAACTATTCAGCATTCCATAGGTTCTGAGCCAATGTGTTTTCATTTTCATTACTTGCAATGAATTGTTTAAGTTCTTCTTTATTTTCCTGGTTGATGCAATCATTCCCTGGCAGGATGCTCTTGATCTCCAAATGTGTGAATTCCTGCCAAAATTCCTCTTCTGATTGTGTTCCAGTTTCAAAGCATTATTGTCTGAAAAATGCAGGGGAAAATCTCAGAATATTGGTATTGGTTGAGACCTGATTTGTGACTCAGTATCTGATCCTTTTTTTAAAATTTTTGATTATGTAATGTTAGTCACCATACAATACATCTTTAGTTTTTGACATAGAGTTCTTGGACTCATGGTTTAAGTATAACAATGTTACATACACTATATATACATCTATTCAGTACATGCCCTCCTTAATAACCACCACCAGCCTCATCAATCTCCCCAACCCCCTTTCCTCTAAAACCATCTGTTTCTTTGAGTTTACATTTCTTGTGGTTCATCTCTCCCTCCATTTCCCCCACCTTCCCCTTTCCCTTTCTTCTCCTAATGTGCTCCATGTTATTCCATATTTTCCACAACTACGTGAAACCATATGATAATTGACTTTCTCTGCTTGACACCTTATAATCAACATAATTTCTTCCAGTCCCTTCCATGTTGATACAAAAGTTGGGTATTCCTCCTTTCTGATGGCTCAGTAATATTCCATTGTATAATTCCATTGTATATATGGACCATATCTTCTTTTTTTTTTAAGATTTTATTTATTTGACAGAGCAATCACAAGTAGGCGGAGAGGCAGGCAGAGAGAGAGGGGGAAGCAGGCTCCCTGCTGAGCAGAAAGCCCGATGCGGGGCTCGATCCCAGGACCCTGGGATCATGACCTGAGCCGAATGCAGAGGCTTTAACCCACTGAGCCACCCAGGTGCCCCTGGACCACATCTTCTTTATCCCTTCGTCTGTTGAAGGGCACTTTGACCTTTCCACAGTTTGGCTATTGTGGCCACTACTGCTAGGAACACTGGGTTACATATTACCCTGCTTTTCTTTTTTTTTTTAAGATTTTATTTATTTATTTGACAGAGATCACAAGTAGGCAGAGAGGCAGACAGAGAGGGGAGGATAAAGTAGGCTCCCTGCTGAGCAGAGAGCCCGATGCAGGGGGCTCCATCCCAGGACCCTGAGATCATGACCTGAGCCGAAGGTAGAGGCCTTAACCCACTGAGGCATCAAGGCGCCCCAACCCTTCCTTTCAATACATCTGTATCTTTAGGGTAAATACCTAGTAGTGCAATTGCTGTGTCATAGGGTAGCTCTCAGTTTCACTTTTTGAGGACCGTTCTGAAATACCCGGGGCTTCTGTGAATCTATAAATCTATGTCTCTACCTCCCTTCCTATCTGTAGTAGTGCTCTACTTGTCATCACACCCCTAAGTAAAGGAATCCCACCCACGTCATGGGAGTTCCAAATGTCCCTAAAGACCCCAGAACCCTAAGGTGTGGGTGTCAAGCAACAGTGGAGGAGGCAGGATGGGTCTGATGTTGGTCTGTGACTTGGCAGATGCTGTCCTGTGATGCCTTATACTCAAAGGGGCAGTGAAGGCTGGATCTGGAAGAGTCATCTCACACACTACCTTCCCAAATCTGATATTTTGCTTTGGGGAGAAAAGTCCAGGACAAGGATATTTGTCTACCATTCCTTTTTCCCATCTGCCTCAAGACTGCATCTGTACCTGCCCTTGTATCCTCTCCCCAAACTTGCCTTCTCTTGCCTCCTGCTCACAGAATCACCACCTACAGAAGTTGCCCTCACTTTCGGTATGAAGGAATGGGGACTGAAGGGGTGAGCAACTCTGGGATTCCAGTCAATGTAGGGGCCTGATGTTTGTGGAACCGTTGGTACAGTGAGCATGGTTTGAGCAGCTAATCACAGGAGTTTCTGAGTGCTAGGAACACATAAGCAACCCATGTACCCTTTACACTTAAGTGACCTGGACTCTACCAGCCTCCATATTGGCTCCTAGAAGCAGCACCCTCAAATCAGCTCAGACATCATCCATCTTATGTTTGCATGCCTCCCATTTTCCACGATCCCTTGACATTCATTTCGACCCCCAGAGGAAACTTCCTCATGGTTCCCATCTGTGTATGCCCACGTGCTATGAGCACACTCATTACTGAGCTCTGCCCAGGAGCCACAGCTCTAGGCACTTCCCCTAGAATCTCAGTTGGAGTCAAATGTAGACACCAGATCACTGGCATTTGCACCACACCTACACTCCCACTCCACATTCCTGCAGCTAAGATGGACCATAGCCCAGAAGGGGCCATCCAGGAATCTCACCTCCTAACTCCATTCTGACAACAGTGACCAATTTATCAGAAGATCAGTGTTGACTTCTGGAAGTGGCCCCATTCTTCATACCCATACAAACCCTAGAGTCTCCAAGGCGCACCTGTTCCCACCTCTCTCCCACTGAGACTTACCCTGTGCATACATCCACGCACCTAAAGCACCCAATGTGAATCCCACATTTCTTCCCAATTCCTGCAGTGCTTCTTTGGTCAGAATGGATCCCGCAGCCTGGCCACTCATACCATTCTGCCTTCTCTGACCCCAAATCTACTCACCCAGATACAGGGAATCATACCCTGCCTCTGGAGTCGCTCTACCCTTCTTGAATGGTCTTGTCACATTTGTTCTTCCAAGGATTGCATCACAGACAACTCTGTCCTGGATCAACAGCTGTTTTCCTGGCCGCAGTCTGAAGCCATCGTATCAGGGGCCAACCTCAAATTTAGCAAAAATGTGAAAAATTGGTCTCTGCCAATGTTTTATGCAGAAATACCTGTGAACAGAAACATGGGTTGTTTATCCCTTCCAATCAGAAGGTGCTGAACTTTGGTCCTCCACTTTGGTTCTAAAGATTAGTATGTCTGAACAAGTTGTTGAGGACAGGTAGGTTATGCTCAATGTCAACTCTGCATTCTTAACCAACATAACCCCAGTTATGTGTAGTCAGCACTACACTGACCCCAACCTCAGGAGAATGTGATGGATCGTAAGGGATAGTCGTGGCTCTAAGAGAGGCTTACCTTTACAATCACCCAGGGGTTGTTTTTTGTAAATCAATTATTTAGAAATAATAACATTTGTGTTTTTAATTTTTTTTATTTTAAAAGTTTATTTGGCTATTTTTCAAATTCATACTATACCATCAATCGGGGAGAAGTACACCTATTTCCCAACTACCCTTCTATGCCATAGTGGGTGGGTGCACAAACATAAACACTTTGCACTGCGTGTAAGGCAGAAATATCCAGGAAGACCTTCATTTGAATGAAGAATCTATCCACCTCAGGGAGCTAAACCTGCATCTCAGTGCACTTCTTGGCTTCTTGCTTTAAGGCCTCCACCTCTCCTTGGGGATGTAACACTTCTCCTTCATCTGGAGGATCTCAGCCAATGACTCCATAGTTAGTGTTCATGGCATGAGTCTCCTCCACAATTTCCTCCCATTGCCCCTCTTCATTTCGTGCCAGAAGTTTGAATAAAAGTCTTCAAACCACTGGCCTGTTTCATCTCCTAAGGCATGCTGTAGTTTATTCCCAGGAGGAGAATGCCCCCCAAATAAATATTGCACAGATAGCAGGCCAAAAGGACCTCAAGCTGAAGGATATTGAACATTAAGAAGAGACTCAAATGCTTACTTTTCTGCAGAGGTGAAAAGCATACTACCATATATTTTTGGGGCAAGTTGGTGTCCCAGTGGCTTCTTAGTCCTGTGCTGTCCTGGGATGGAGGTCTCATAGTTTGGAGGCTCCCAAGTCTGCATGACTGCGTCAGACAAATCAGTGCAATGCTGAGCAGGTTTGGAGGTCGCATAATCTGATGCCAGCTGGAAAGCCAAGAGTCTGAGTGCACTGTACTCTGGGGAGAAGGAAGGATCTGTGTCCATGGAAACATGCTGGACTTGCTGTCCATTTGCCTTCTTGGCTTAGTGCAGAGCTGCATTGTTAGACTCTAAGTTCAAGGCACACAGTGAAATTGCTGCCCAGGTGCCTGCCAGGCCTGTCAGACAGCTCAGTTATTGGTCTCCAGATCCAAGGTCATATTGTGAACCCACATTCATCATGCCTGCTTGGCCTAGCACACAGCTCATTTTTTGTCTAATGGACCAAGTGATCATGGATAGCCTGCTATCACCATTCCTAGCTGCTTGAGTACAGAGCTGTGTTGTTGGTTTTGAGGTCCAAGAGCCCATGGTTCACCTCTTACCAGGTGCCTACATGGCATATCAGACAGCTGAGTTTGTCTCCAGGTCCAAGGGCACATGGTCATCCTGCTGCCCAGCTGTCTGCTTGGCCTATCAGACAGCTAATTTTTTGGTATCTTAGCTGAAAGGCACATGGTGAGTCCACTGTCTATTTGTCTGCTTGGTCTGGGGCAGAACTGTGTGTTTCTTATTGCCATTAAAGAACACATGGTGGGCTTCCTATCCAGGTGCCCTCTTGGCCTAGCAACGTGCTGTGTTGTTTCAGGTCCAAGGGTACATGGTGATCCCACTCTCAAGGTATGTGCTTGGTCTAACTGAGGGTCCCTTTACTGGTCCTCAGGTCCAAGGTCTCATGGTAAGCCTGCTGTCAAGTGCCTGCTTGACCTAATAGAGAGCTGTGTTTTTGGTGTTGAGGTCCAAGGGCACATGGTGAGCTAGCTGTCCAGGTGCCTGCTTGGCCTAGTAGAGACCCCATTCTTTGGTTTCAAGGTCCATGGACACATGTTGAGCCAATTGTGAAGTTTCCTGCTTGGCTTGTCACAGAGCAGTATTGGTCTACAGGTCCAAGGGCGCATCCTTATCCCACTGACAAGGAGACTGTTTAACCTAGCAGACAGCTCAGTTTCTGGTCTCCAGGTCCAAGGGCACATTTTGAGCCTGCTCTCAGCGTGTGTCCTTGGCCAAGTTACAAAAATAGTTTTTTGTCTTGAGGCCCAAGGGCACATGTTGAGCCTCCTGTCTGTCTTTCTACTTGGGCTATACAGACCTGATATTGTGACTTCCATGTCCATGGGCCCGTGGTGAGCCAGCTGTGAAGCTGTCTCCTTGGCTTGTCACAGAGGTGCATTGTTGGTCTTCAGATCCAAGGGCACCCAGTAAACTGGCTATCAGCATGCCAGTGTATCCCATTAAACAACTCAGTTGTTGTTCTCCAGGTCCAAGGACACATGGGAAGCCTGTTGCCAAGTTGTCCACTTGGCCAAGCAAAGAGCTGAGTTGTGGGTCTCCAGGTCCAGATGTACATGTTGAGCCTCCTGTCTAGGTTTCTGCTTGTCCTTCCCAGATCTCCTTTCTTGGGCTCAATGTCCAAGGTCACAGGTTTAGCTCACTATCAAGGTGCCTGCTTATTCCACCAGACAGCTCAATTATTGGCCTCCAGGTCCAAGGGCCCTTGGTGATCCTTTTGTCAATGTCCCCCCTTGGCCAGGCAAAGAGCTAAGTTGTTGGTCTCAAGGTCCTAGGGCACATGGTTAGCCACATGTCTATACGTCTGCTTGGCTTAGCCCAGAGCTCACTTATTGGTCTCTAGGTCGAAGGACACATGGGGAACCAGCTGTCCAGGTGATTTTGTGGTTTCCAAGTCCATGGGCCCATGTTGAGCCAGTTGTGATGTCCCCTGCTTGGCTTATTACAGAGCTGCATTGTTGGTCTCCAGGTCCAAGGGCAAATGATTAGCCCACTGTCAACATGCCTGCTTAACCCATGAGACACCACCATTGTTGTTTTCCAGGTCCAAGGGCACACGGTAAAACCACTTTCATGGTGACCGCTTGGCCAAGCAAAGAGCTGAGTTGTTGGATTCCAGGTCTAAGGGCACATGGTCCAGTTATCTGCTTGGCCTAGCCCAGAGCTCCTTTCTTGGGCTCAGTATCCAAGGGACCATGGTGAGCTCACTGTCATGGTGCCTGCTTAGTTTACCAGACAACTCACTTGTCAGTCTCCAGGTCCAAGAGCCCATGGTGGACCTGCTGTCCAGGTGCCTGCTTGGTGTAATAGAGAGCAGATTTGTTAGTCTCCATGTCCATGGGAACATGGTGAGATGGCTCTTCAAGATGCCTGCTTGGCCTAGCAGGTATCTGAATTATGGGTGTCCTGGTCCATGGGCATATGGTGAGTCTGGTGTTCAGGTGCCTGCTTGACCTAGTGGAAAGCTGAGTATTTTTCTACTGTGTACAAACGCCCATGGTAATGCTTCTGTTGAGTTGAATCATTTTACCGATGCAAGCTGGGATGCGGACCCATGGTTTGCTGGCACTTGGCAAGCATGTTCTCTGGAATTCCTTACCTTGTGCTGCACAGGGCTGTCCAGCTTGAAGTATGGAGGCTCAATTTCCACTCAGTGTCTGTGTGACTCATCTGCCCAGTGTCAAATGGAATCAGAAGCCTCCCAGTGTCTCCCTGAGGACCTGGGCCAGCCTCATAGTGTGGAATGGTTCTAGGTTTTGCTGTGTATGGGTATGAGAACTCTCCAGACCACAGAGTGGGAAAATTGTAGGTGCTAACATGATAGTGGTATGTAGATGATTGGAGAGAGGGCCATGGCAGGAGGAATGGGCAGGGTGCTTGCCATGGGCAGGGGCAGGGAACAGGGCAGAGAAGTTGAGGAAGAGAAGGAAGAGCTGTGACTGAACTGTCATCTCTATCTTCACTGGAGCCTGGCCTGTTGCCAAGTTTTTATAACCTCACTGGGACACCAGAATACCTTCTTCATGTGATGTCACCACCATGGTATGTCACCACTATGCCCTGGCCAATCACCAGGGATTTCTCAGATTCGCATCATTCTGGTGACCAACCACAAGACAGGTCAGCTGGCCAATTACTGATGGATTTCTCAGTGACACCCCTGACTGATATCATCACCTGGAAACCATGTTTTATAGGAAGAGGGTAAAATGTGCTTCAAGAGGAAAAAATAATATTTGCATTGTATTTACAGTGATGGTCATAAATACTGCAAGGCAAATGTGCTACACAGATGCACCATTAATTAAAACACTGACATGGATATTAATGAAGACATGGGCCATTAGATCTCATGAAAGGTCACAGTTGTATGTAAGTCAGACAACAGGGCAATAGAGAAAGTATTAGTCTCTGCTCATCCATCAAAGATTAACTATAAGTCGAGAATATGGTAGACATTATGTTTAGGATATATTCCCACAGTAAACCTAAGCATGGCAATGATGAATCTGTGTCACCAGTAAGGATCGGCTTGTCAATATCATAGTGGCATTCAGCTCTCATAGAAGGGGAACAACAAAATCCATCCTGTCATCAGGTTCACAGTGTCCAGCATCCAATCAGAGAATTCTGGGGGGAAGAATAAAATGTTTCTCCTCCCTCAAATATCACTACATACTTATTAAATCATTCAGAACACTCAAGAAATCAATCAAAGGTTTGAGCATGTAAATGCTGCAAGGCTACAAGTAGAAAAGTGACCACCATTTGGAAGGCAGGAGAATGGAGACTTGACTCTGGTATGGTATAGCTGAGGATATGGTGGAGAGGAGGGAGTCTTCTTCAGAAAGATGCCACAAAGTATTATAAACAGCAGGGTACAAAAGCAGGACATTTTAAAGTCAAGATAAAGAAGATGTGGTTCATAGATACAGTGGAATATTACTCAGCCACAAAAATCTGTCATCTTGTCATTTGTAAGGATGAGGATGGAACCAGAGGGTATAATGCTAAGGGTATTAGTCAATCACAGAAATTCAAATGACATATGATTTCTATCATAAGCATAATATGAGAAACGAGACCAATGAACATAGGGGAAAGGAAAGGAAAGGAAAGGAAAGGAAAGGAAAGGAAAGGAAAGGAAAGGAAAAAAAATAAAACAAGATGTATATAGGGAGGGAGGCAAACCATAAGAGACTCAACACTAGGGTAAAAAATGAGGGTTTCTGGAGAAGAGGTAGCTGTTAAATGTGGAAGCTGGGTGATGGGCATTACAGAGGGCATTTGATGGAATGAGCTTTAGGTATTATATGGAACTGATGCATCGCTAAATTGTATTCCTGAAACTTAAAAAAAAATGTTTTCATGAGAATTCCATAGCTCTTCCTCACCAGCACATAGGAAGGTCCCATAAATTATTTGTTGAAAGAGCGAGCTGCCAGATGGAGCCCACTCATCCTTGTGCCCTTCCACAGGTTCTAGAGCTCAGGGGAGAGATGAAGAAGAGCAGAGAGGTACCCTCGGAAAATGGGAGTAGATGGGCGTCCCCGTGTGGACCATGAAGAGAAGAAGAGCATGTGTCCTGGGACTGAACACCAACCAAAGAGGCACACAGGAAAAAGCTGGCCACAGAAGCTGAAAGAGAAATCTGCAAAGAAGTGAAATAGAAGTAAATTACCACAGAAGTGAAGAGTGGGGTCTCCCCAGGAGACCAGTTACCTTTCGCCCCTTGACTCGTCTAGTGAGGATAATTCCTGCTGGATTGCCTTTGGGTTTCTGTCACTCTCAGACAAACCCATTCCTGTTATATTTGTATACTTTATGACTCATTATTCTTTTTTGTACTATAGTTGATACACAATAATTTGTTAATGTCATATGAGCATTATAATGATTGGACAAGTTTTTACCTTATATTATAATGACAAGAAGTGTAGCTACCATCAGTCACCAGAGACACTATTCCAATAAAATTAATCATATTCCCTATGCTGTGCCTTTCATCCCCCTGACTTACTCAACCCACAATGGGAAGACTGTGTCTCCTTCACCCCTTCACCTATTTCTTCCATGTCCCCCTCACCTCCCTTCTGAGAACCATCTCTTTCTTATCGATATTGACATTCTGATTCTGCTTTGTGTTTGCTTGTTTATTCATTTGTTTTGCTTTTCAGAATCTAGACAGGAGTGAAATCCTATAGTGTTTGTCCTTCCTGTCTTACTTGTTTCACTTTAGTGTATGCCCTCTGGGATCATCCATGATCCAAAGGACACAAATCCTATCCTTTTCTAAGGCTGAGTAATTTTCCGTTTCCTCTAGGTTGCTTAACTTATTGGCATATAGTTGTTGATCATAATTTCTAATGATTGTTCCTATTTCATTGGTGTTAGGCATGATCTCTCCCCTTTCATTCATAACTTTATTAATTTGGGACCACTGTCTCTTCTTTTTAATAGTTTGGCCAGTGGTTTATCAATCTTCTTGATTCTTTCAAAGAACAAGCTTCTAGTTTCATTGGTGTGTTCTACTGTATCTAAAGTTTCTAACTCATTGATCTCTGCTTTAATCTTGATTCTTTCCCTGCCTTTGCGTGGGTTTGGCTTAATTTGTTGATTTTCCAGTTCTTTAAAGGGTAAAGGGAGTTGATGTATTCTGGATTTTTCAATTATTTTTGAGGGAGGATTGGACGGCTACGTATTTCCCTTTTTGGACTAAGGACTGCCTTTGCCATTTCCCATAGGTTTTAGACTGATGTGACTTAATTCTCATTGGTTTTCATGAATTGTTTAAGTTCTTCTTTGATTTCCTGGTTAATCCAGACATTATTGAGAACAGTCCTTAGTTTCCAAGTGTTTGAATTCCTTCCAAACATTTTGTTGTGGGTGAGCTCCAGTTTCAACACATTGTCATCTGAGAATATGCAGGGTATAATCTCAATCTTCAGGTAACAGTTGAGCCCTGTCTTGTGCCCTTGTATGTGGTCTATTCTGGAGAAATTCCCAGGTGTGCTCAAGAAGTGTGTTCTGTTGTTTGAGGGTGGATTGTTCTGTATATATCTACAAGGTCAATTTGGTCAAATGTGTCACTTAAAGCTCCTGTTTGCCTATTGGTTTTCTGCTAGATGATCTCTCTATTGTTGACAGTGGTGTGTTAAGATCCTCTACAATTAACATATAAATATCAATATGACTCTTCATTTGGGAAGAGTTGCCTTATTATGTAGTTGGTAGCTCCCATGTTGGGGGCATAGATATTTACACTTATTAGGTCTTCTTGGAGGATAGATCTTTTAAGAATGATATAGTATCCTTCTGTACCTCCAATTACAGCCTTTGTCTTAAGCTCTAATTTATCTGACATAAGAATCACAACACCAGCTTTCTTTTGAGGCCCCTTGGCATGGAAGATAGCTCTCCTCCCCTTCACTTGCAATCTGGATGTATCTTTAGGTTCCAAAGATGTCCCTTGTAGAGAGGGACCCAATGGTCATGGTGGACCCTATGGACAGGCCCTATTGTTTTATCCAGTCTGTACCCTGTGCAGTTTTATGGGATCCTTTAGGCCGTTCACATTGAGAGTAATTATTAAAAGATTCATTTTTA
The DNA here is from genome assembly GCF_902655055.1 of Lutra lutra. Lineage (NCBI taxonomy): Eukaryota > Metazoa > Chordata > Mammalia > Carnivora > Mustelidae > Lutra > Lutra lutra. The sequence continues at coordinate 181,556 of NW_025923847.1, read as the reverse complement.
TTGACATCCTGTTGCCTGTGAAGTCCTTGTTTCTATGGATTGTATTTGTAAATTTCTGTTCTCTGTCACTCTTCGTTATTTCATCTTAAAAAAAAAAAAAAACCTTTAATATTTCCTATAGTTCCAGTTTGATTGTCATATAATCTTTTAAACCTTACCTGTCTTGAAAGCTCTTTATCTCTGCATCCATTCTGAATGTCAGTCTTGCTGGGTAAAGTATTCTTGGCTGCATGTTCTTCTCATCGAGTGCCCTGAATATGCCTTTCCAAGCCTTTCTGGCTTGCCAGGTTTCTGTGGACAAGTCTGACATTATTCTGATGGTCCTTCCTCTGTAAGTAGGGAATCTCTACAACCTAGCTTCCCTTAAGACCTCCTGTCTATAATTATGATTGATGAATTTCAGAATTAAGTGTCTGGAGGACTTTCTAGACTGTTTGATTTTGGGGGTATCCTTTCTGCCTCTAGGACATGAACACTTGTTCCATTCTCCAGATTGGGGAACATTAGTGTGGGGCACCTTCTTGTCCTTTAAGCTGGTAGAACAGAGGATCTCGCCATTCAGCTCTTTCCCCATATCCTGTGTGGAACTCTGTAAAGACAGTGCCCAGCAGCCAGGTGGGAGGATGCAGAGCCTTGTCTGGCTGCCTTTGCCAGTCATCGGATGCAGGGAACTCTCTTCCAGACACACCACTCCCCCGTATGTACACTCTTCCTCCAAGGAGAGAAATGGGAACATCACATTCTTCTTCCAATCCACTGACAGAGGTAAGATTCACCTCACAATCCTCTTTTCACCCTGCCCACCATGACATTGGTGTGAACATAAAGGGATCACCACGGTTTCCACAGTCCTGTTTCCTCCTCCAGCCCAGTGGCAGGAACCTCCAAATATCTCTTTTTGCCAGAAAATCAAGAGGAGGGGACAGGGATGCCCTGGGATAGCTCAGAGGGGAGGCTTGGCCTGGCCTAGGTTCCTTTGTATTAACTTACAGAAACTCTTGCCAAAATCCCTGAAGCATTGGGGGCGAGGATTGGGCCAATGTCTTCAGCATTTGAAAATGCCATTCCCCTGGGGTTTCTGCAAGCCAGAGCCCCTGGAAGGAGGAAAGCAGCAAGAGAACATCATTCCTTATCAGATGTCTCCAGCCAAGTAAATCTGGTACTGGACTAAAATAGAATGTGGGTGTCTGGTTCTGGGGTTCCAAATTCTGTTGGGATCTGCGGTCAAGGAAGTTACTTCACTGGCTGAGTTCACTTGCCCAAGTCCACGCTGGATTATCACCTACAAAACCAGTGCTTAGGGCTGCCATCTGCTCATCTCCTTTCTGCATGCAAGTCCATATCTGTACACAGGGACACCAATACACCTCTATCCACAGGTCCCCAAAGAAGTGCTGATTGCAGCCAGGGCCCCACCTGGCTCCAGACACAACTCTCCCCTCTTACCTGTTTGTGACCCTGGATAAGTCATTATCCCTCTCAGGGGTGGTCTGCATCTTGTCTGTACAATACAGATGATTCTAGCATGGACTTCCTGCAGATGCACACAGGCATATGTGGAGTAATATCTATGATGTTGAATGGGTGGGCTCACTTGTAGGAAATACCTCCAAGCACATTTTCCTCCTCTACTCATTTTCTCTGAGTCTGCTACTGGGCAAATACCACCCTATAGTCCATAATTGTGTGTGTGTGTGTGTGTGTGTGTGTGTGTGTGTGTGTGTGTGTGTGTGTGTTTCATGCAGAGTGGCTCCTGTGGGTACACATCTGTTTATCAGTGCTCACATTCTGGAGTCCCAGAAGGTGACAGTATCATCAACAGAGGGGTGGGCCATAGTTTCCCAAGACCATTGGCTTTCTAATTTTCAAAGGGAACCCTAAAGAAGGGATTGGAGACCTGGCCCTTGAATGGTCAGAATCCACCCTTACTACTATGGACTGCATATCCTGTGCTGAGAGCTATTACCTCCTTTCCTATGAGTGTCATATGGTTAGGGGTCCATTCAGTGGGTTGCCATGACCTGGACTCCTCCTCGTACAAAATCATACTGGAATGCCTCCTGTCTATGATATCAATGCCCCCCCTCACCCTGAAACCATCACCCTGACTGTAGCCCCTGTCTTCAACATAACTTTTTCCAGCCCTCCAGTGAATGGCTAGGTGCATCCAGGGTCCCAACTTTGAGGACACTCACAGAGAGCTAAGTTCATGCCTGGTTCAGCCTTCCTATCAGTCTGTGATTCTGGGCAAGACACTAACCCTGCAGGGGTCTTCACCTTCTCCTCTCAATGGTTCCCTGAAATCCCATATCATATTTACACATTATTGTGTAACCTTGTGCCCTGGAGTGTGTTATGGACTTAGTGATTCCTTAGGTCATTCCTTAGTGATGACCTAAAAGCCCCATCTGAGATTTAGTTATAAAAGCTCATTGCACATCCCAGTGCTGCCTGTGACCTCTGTTCTCTCTTAGATCCTCACACTGGAGTACAAGCCCCTATATTGAAATATGGACCAGACGTGTGCATGTGACCTAGCCATGAGGGCCAACAATAGACAGAGAAAGTCAGACTTTTTGAGATGCACTGAATCCTGCCAAAACCCCTTAGTGTGCTCAAGTTCTAAGTGAAGCAGGTCCTGCCTTGGTGTTGTCAACAGCCCCAAAGTACTGAGGGGCTCTGGCAGGGGCTCCTAGCTGAGCTCTGCTGGATTGCTCTACTTAAAGACTCCTCTGAGACTGTGAGATATTGTTTGTTGGTTAAGCCACTGAGGGTGTGGTAATGTGGTCACACAACACTAGGAGCAGTGTACTGATACTGTATACCTGCCCCAGGCTGTGGCCCTCCTCCCTTTCCTCTCTGCTCCCCACTTCAACTTCCTCTGATCACTCTAGCCACCTTTCTGACCCCCATTTTGGGAACATAATTTTCTGCTTCCAATCCTCTACACCATGCTTCCCTATGCCAGGCTAAAGATACTCGGATTTGTGCAGGACTGTCTCCTTTTCTTGCCACAGGAAATCTAAATGTCATCACAGCAGGGCCTTGTCAGACTTATCACCTGGTGGAGTTAAGGACCAGTTGTAGTCCCTTGATATTTTCTAACGGAGAAAATGCTCTTTTCATTCACCTTTTCAGTTCACATTTGTCCATCTGCCCCACTAGACCCTGAGCACCTAGGGGGAGGAAGTGGTTGTCTGATAAGTATTGGAACCACCTGAGTGGTCAGGGTGCAGTGGCTGCATGAACAGGTGAGAGGATCCAGTCCACCACCAACCAGCTCTATTGTCCAAGCCCAATTGACTTTGGTCATGTGTAAGCCCTGTTGTTTTCTTTTGTTTCCTACATCAACTCTGTGCTCCATGTGGGGCTCAAACTCATGACACCGAGGTCAAGTACCATATGCCCTACTGACTAAGGAAGCCATATGCTTCTCTTTTCATTTTTTCCTTGGTTCTAGTGTCATAACTATTGAAGTTTCTTTATTTATACATGTTGTAGGTATATTACATTATGCTGAATTACCAAATAACTCCCCAAATTATGGTAGCATGCTACCATAGTTTTCTTCAGGGGGATCTTCAGGTTGGAGACTAAGATAATTCATGTGGACTTTAAGGACTCCAGAGTCCCTCCACCATGGGCCTTCCTACACCCTGGGTTTTCATGCATGTCTGACGCTATAAGTGCATGGGGAACATCCCTGACTTAAAAGTGTTCAAGTGGTAAAGTGGGGCAGAATCCCAGGCATGTCAATATGATCTCAAGATCCCAGGGGTCATAAGAAGAACATTGCGGACCTGAATGCTTCAGTCCTCAGATATCAGTTGGGGAAATCTGGCTGAACACCACGAGGGTAGGTGCTGGCTTTCTGCTCCATGTAACCCTAAGCTTCGAATCCTAGCACAGCTGGGTGACAGTATTCATGGGGGGAGTCCAGCAAAACAGAAGCATGGGAAGACCTCCAACACCCGGGAGGTACAGCGTGACTCTGTGCCACAGAAATGTACAGAATATGGATTCAGAACTCAGTTGCACATCTGAGAAAAAAATGCTTTGTCACTGACAGTGTGAACACAGAGCTCTGATAGAAGCCGATGAGATTAGACTGATGGATCACTTTTCTCTGAGTGCTCACTGAAGAGTTGGAGTGCAAATTTTCAGCTCCTTAGTAGAGAGTAGGGTGCAGCCATATTGACCCAACCTATTCATACTGCAAGTCTTTAGGTCATAAAACAGAATCACTTCCTGGAATCTAGGGTTGATTACATGAAGACCTGACTCTGCTTAGAAGAGGTGCATTTGCACTAGCTGAAGTACCTTTGAGAATCATTGCAATAGGCCCTTCCCTCAGAAGACCATCACAAACAACTTACTCCTGTCAAGTTTACTGATCATAGAGGGCTGCAATGCTTCAACTTTTAGGGAAAACACAAAGTAGCATTCTTTGTATTTTTATTTATTAGACTTGTATTTATTTTTCAGCTTTTTTTCTTATTTTCACCTATTTTGAATAATTTTCATTTTTATATATATATGTGTGTATACATATATACACACACACGTGTGTGTGTGTGTGTGTGTGTGTGTGTGTGTGTGTGTGTGTGTGTGTTTGTGTGTACACCATTCCTTTCTTTCATGGAAGTATTAAGATAATTAGAAATACCAAATAACTAAACTGGATGCTTACTTTACAACTTTAAAATGTTGAGAACAAACTGGATTTTTATATTGCTTAAATGATGAGATATTATTCTGCAACTCTAATATTTCAACAAAAATTTTCTTCTTAATAGACATTATACTTCAGCACGAAACAACAGTTTTTGATTTGCTTTTGCCTTATGTCTTCACGGTTTCTACTGTATCACTAAATATAATATTTAGTGCATCTTACTTAAAAAAATAAAAAAAAATATTTCAGTGAAGTAAGGAATGTGGAGAATAACAGCATTCTCTCACCACCACCTAAATCCAGATGGTGACTCCAGAATGCTGACTTACCTTTGCAGCTCTACCACTAGAGCATACTCTTACACAGAACTTGAACTCCAAACTGATTATTTTATATGTTTCATGTCCAGGTGTGGGGTTTTTTTTTTGGCACTGAAGCTAAAAACCGTTCATGTGCAAATCATACAGATCCTGAAGGATTGCTGCACTAGGAATATCTCTGGATTTGTTAAACTGCAGTTAAAAACATTTTGCTAACTTTAATGACTTGGTCTTCCCTATCATTGGCTTCTTTCTGGTGTCACTTAAGTGTGGTACTTGCATGAGCTTTTTGCTCACAAGTTTCCAAGTTAATGCCTCTGAAATCATGTCATGCTAAGAACTCAGTGGATACATATACATAGTCTTCTTATTATCTCATAATGCCACTGCAATCAGCTCCCAAAACATGAATGTTCGTATAGAAAATATGAAATGTTTACTTCCATCAACTTTTTAATTCAATACCTTTCCTTTATTTTAAAAAGATTTATCTTTTTCTGACAGAAGTGTCCAGTGAAACTTACTTGAATCATCATAATTAAGTTAGGGTTAAACATAAATAATAGAGATTTGTATTTCCTGGCTTAACTAATAACAGTGAGCTGTAAATTATAGACAAGGCTTTATTAAAAATGAAAATGACAGGGACACATGGGTGGCTCAGTGGGTTAAAGCCTCTGTTTTCAGCTCAGGTCATGGTCCCAGCGTCCTGGGATGGAGCCCTGTATCTTCCTCTCTGCTCAGCATGGAGCCTGCTTCCCTTCTTCTCTCACTGCCTGCCTCTCGGCCTACTTGTGATCTCTGTCTGTCAAATAAATAAATAAAATCTTTATTAATAATGAAAATGACATTACAAATAACTTACAAATATAAATAAGTCTTTATATATGCTCACATGATCATACAAATGTGGTTTACAGTTGTCAAATAAAGTAATCTTATAGAATAATGTGGTCTTACTGACTGACGAGTACACAGATCCTGCTATATCACTCACTGTGTCAGTTCAGAAACACTAAAACTGTTCCAAAACACAAGTGCATTAATCATGAACTTGGGTGTCATGTCAATGTCAAATCGCTATAAAAGTTTCTGAATACATTTTTTTTTTCTGCATTTATATTGTCGCAGCCTGTAAGAAATGGTTCATCGACTGGTAGCATTGTGAGTATCACTTCTATGCACGCACTTGTGGCTCCTGAAGTGGTGAGCTTAAATCCTAGACAACCTCTGTGAGGTGCAATGTGTTTGTGTATCATGGACATGAGAGTTAATATGAGGGAGAGAAATCCTAGAAGGTGGAGAGCCTAGATATCTTAACAGATGAATCTGATTTCATAGCCACAGATACTTGTGAGCCAGCACAGCTACTTGAGCAAGGGAAAAGCAATGGAGTAGTCACATTTTAGCAGCCAGAGCTCTGCAGAAATTTGGAACATCCTAGTGCTCTTGTGCAACCTACTCATTTTAAAGATAAGAAAACCATTATGTAAATAATTCATCAATAGAACCAATACTAGCACCCCAAAACTAACACCTCAAAATATAAATGTATTTATAAAGAAGTTTTTAAACAAAAAACTGAATAAAATATGCACAGGAAATAGCTTGTATGCCTTGCCATATTTAAAGTTAGGTGACACTCTCATTCAAATAGTATTAGATGTCCTAGCAACAGCAATCAGAAAATAAAGAGAAATAAAAGGTATTCAAATTGGCAATGAAAAGTCAACCTTTGTCTCTTCACAGATGGTATGATACTTCATATGGAAAACTCAAAAGACTCCACCCCCAAACTACTAGAACTCATACAGCAATTCAGTAATGTGGCAGGATACAAAGTCAATGTACAGAAATCAGTTGCTTTCTTATACACTAAGAATGAAAATACAGAAAGGGAAATTAGAGGATGGATTCCATTTACTATAGCACCAAGAACTGTAAGATACCTGGGAATAAACCTAACCAAAGAGGTAAAGGATCTGTACACAAGGAACTACAGAATACTCATGAAGGAAATTGAAGAAGACACAAAAAGATGGAAGACCATTTGATGCTCATGGATCGGAAGAATAAACATTGTTAAAATGTCTATACTGCCTAGAGCAATCTATATTTTCAATGGCATTCTGATCAAAATCCCACCAGCATTTTTCAAGGAGCTGTAGAAAACAATCCTAAAATTTATATAGAATCAGAAGAGACCCTGAATTGCTAAGGAAATGTTGAAAAAGTAAAACAAAACTGGGGGCATAATGTTGCCCGATTTCAGGCTTTACTACAAAGCTATAATGACCAAGACAGCATGGTACTGGCATAGCAAAAGACACATAGACCAGTGGAACAGAGGAGAGAGCCCAGATATGGACCCTCAACTTTATGGCCAAATAATCTTCGACAAAACAGGAAAAAAATATACAGTGGAAAAAAGACAGTCTCTTAAATAAAATGGTGCTGGGAAAATTGGAAAGTTATGTGTAGAGGAATGAAACTCAACCATTCTCTTACACCATACACAAAGATAAACTCAAAATGGATAAAAGACCTCAACGTGAGGCAGGAATCCATCAGAATCCTAGAGGACAACATAGACAGTAACCTCTTCTAGATCGGCTACAGAAACTTCTTTCAAAATGTGTCTCCAAGGGCAAAGGAAACAAAAGCGAAAATGAATTTTTGAGACTTCACCAAACGCTTCTGCACAGCCAAGGAAACAGTCATCAAAACAAAGAGGCACCCATGGACTGGGAGAAGATATTTGAGGATGACAGTACAGACAAAGGCTGTTATCCAGGATCTATAAAGAACTCAAACTCAACATACATAAAAGAGATAATCATGTCAAAATATGTGCAGAAGACATGAACAGACACTTCTCCAATGAAGACATACAAGTGGCTAACAGACACATGAAAAAAATGTTTATCATCATTAGCCATCAGGGAAATTCAAATCAAAATCACATTGAGATACCAATTTACACCAGTTAGTATGGCCAAAATTAACAAGACAGTAACCAACGTGTGTTGGAGGGGATGTGAAGAAAGGGGAACCCTCTTACACTGTTGGTGGGAATGCAAGATGGTGCAGCTGTTTTGGAAAACAGTGTGGAGATTCCTTAAGAAATTAAAAATACAACTTCCCTATGACCCTGCATGGTTATTTACCTACTGGGTATTTACCACAAAGATATAAATGTAGGTAAAAGAAGGGCCATCTGTACCCCAATGTTCATAGCAGCGATGGCCACAGTCACCAAACTGTTGAAAGAACCAAGATGCCCTTCAATGGACAAATGGATAAAGAAGATGTGGTCTATATACACTATGGAATATTATGCCTCCATCAGAAAGGATGAGTATCCAAGTTTTGTATCAACATGGACCTGGCTGGAAGAGATTTTGCTGAGTGAAATAAGTCAATCAGTGATAGTTAATTATTGTATGGTTTCACTTATTTGTGGAGCATGAGAAACAACATAGAGGTCGTGGGGAAATGAAAAAGAGAAGGGAATTGCAGGAAATTGGAGAGAGAGACGAACTATGGAGACTATGGTATCTGAAAAACAATCTGAGGGTTTTGAAGGGGCAGGGGGTGTGAGGTTGGGTGAGCCTGGTGGTGGGTATTATGGAGGATACTTGTTGAATGGAACACTGGGTATGGTACATAAATAATGAATTCTAGTACACAGAAAATAAATTTAATTTGAAGTGAAAAAAAGTAAAAATTAATTAATTAATTAATTAATTAATTAATTTAGGTGACATTGGAATTCCAAGAGCAGTTAATTCTGCAAAAACACTGTGGAAGACCTTAACTTGACCCTATCTGAGAAAAATTCTCTGACGTTTAAATGTCTTTGCAAAGATACTCTTAATTCAATGACGTGGGCAGTTTTCAGGACTCTCCATTCCCAACAGCTATGTGACATGCATTAGCCATGACCATGGAAGCGTGAAGAAAGTAAACAGTGACAGAATACATTGGAGGAAGTATAAAAATTCAAGGACTGAAGGTGGCAATGTAAAGTTGCAATTAGAGCATTTTTATTCTTTTTTGGATGACATTTCACTAACGTATATAAACTTGCAAATAACACAATAAAATGCAAAATCAGTCCCTGAATTTTTATAAAAATATTGTAAATGTATTATGGTAATAGTAGTTTGAATTAATTTGAAATAATTAATAATTCTAGAGATAGACCAGACATTGTGAGTGGACTTTATTTATTTATTTATTTTTTATTAAAAGACTTTATTTATTTATTTATCTTACGGAGAGAAAGAGATCACAAGTAAGCAGAGAGGCAGACAGAGAGAGAGGGGGAAGCAGGCTCCCTGCTGAGCAGAGAGCCCGATGCGGGGCTCGATCCCAGGACCGTAGGATCATGGCCTGAGTTGAAGGCAGAGGCTTTAACCCACTGAGCCACCCAGGCGCCCCGTGAGTGGACTTTAAACAATGATTTCCCATTTATAAATTTGGTATGCAATACTTTACCACATAAGGAAGATCTTTGGGAAAAGTTGATTGCATCCCCTATGCTATGGATGGGAGAAGAAAATGGGACAAAGTACCAGTGGAGTGAAAAAGGGCCATACCTTACTCCATACTTTTTCAGTAATCCCATAATACCTCCTGCTAGACAATCTCTGACCCACACAAAAAAGTAATCACATTCTTTAAGAAAATGAATAAAGAACCTATGGGAGAGCAGAAACAACCTCAAAAGAATAAGAGCTGGAGGAGACCAATGGGTTGTCCATAGAGTACATCATTCGTTTTTGATGTAGTGTTCACCAACTCATTAGTTTTGTGTAATACCCAGTGCTCATCCCAACACATGCCCTCCTTAAAGCCCATTACTCGATTACCCCATATTTCCATGCCACTCCCTTCTGTAACCCTCGGTTTGTTTTCTGGACTCCAGGATCTCTCATTGTTTGTCTTCCTCTCCAATTTCTTCTCACTGATGAATGTGTTAATTAATTCATATAGCAGTTATTGACAAATCTATATAGAAGTTATTGGTCACTTTGCTGGAGGTGCTGCAAAAGTCTACTGTAGGGGATTTTCATTATACTGTGGTAGAAAAGCAAGAAAAAATAAACAAAATATGAATATATTAATTTCAAAAACTAAATAAGCAAACCAGCCCGTTTTGTGATAGATGGTGGGGAAAGCATAGTAGACCATTCAGCAGGATGATCACAGAGGGCCTAAAGAGATATATTTTACTAAGAACTGAATGAAGAGGAGGCAGATGAATGATAACCAGAGGAGTTGCCATCCTCTTGGGTGGGGATTACAATTTCAAAGCTTCAAAAATGAAAGGGCTGGGATCTGATTTGTTAACTTGCTGTTGAAACCCCAGGATCTGAAAATATGCAGTACATGTTAAATGTGAAGTTAATAAATGGTGATATCTTTTTTACACTTGGAAAGAACAAATAAGGGGGGGTTGTTATTTGCAGAGGGCGTGTATACATTTGAGGAAGCTGGAAGTCATAGATGGATGTTTTGCTTCCTTGAGTTTTGTTATACTTTGTATTTCCATAACATACTGTTTATTAATTTGATCTACCAATGTGTTCTCAAACCTACAAGCAGTATTGTCTTATTGATTTCCATTAATATGACAATTAATTGCTAATTTCATAATAACCAATGTTAAAATGTTTTACTTCAACTCTGAATGGACACAAAAGTGGTGAAGCCTTGACATAAGAAGATGGAAACTTATGGAACTAAACATTCATGTAGGGGGGAAAAACCAAACTTGGGACCAATCTATTACATAGACTAAGAGCAATATTTATTTAAAGGCACGTGATGAGTATTTTTACCACCTAGGTTTTTGTTAGAACATATTTACAATATTCCTAAAGAACTATGGGATGTGTTTAACTTGGAAAATAAGTAAAACAAGGTAACATTGTATATATGGAAAGGATGCAGGTGCTTTCCTCCTTGCAGACAGGCAGACACAGAGAATTGCAACTTTCAAGAGCAGAAACTTCCACAGAAACCAGTCTTCGGGATTGGAATCCTGAGCTGTAATTTGTGAATTGCTTGACGGTTTTGTGTAGATATGACTCTGATAAGAACTCTAATGGGGGAAAAGGCCTGCAAAACTAAAACAAGCTCCAAGGGGATCCAGCCATAGGGAGCCTCTATATACTTGTGAGTTTTACCGCCAGGGGCTCTACCTGGACCTCATAGCTAATTGTGGGGAAAATTTTCCTCATACCACTAACAGGAGAAAGGGAAACATAACCATTTTGAGAATATCCTTTTATCTTTATAAGAACAACTCAAATCGCTGATGGAAAGTATCGATGAACAAGAGAATTGGAGAGACTCCTTATTCATGCATAAAAAGATTCAATATAGTCAAGATGCAGTTCTTCACAAATTGGTCTGTAGCCTTAACACAATCCCAGTCAAAATCTCATGAAGCTAATTTATGGATATCACCAAACTGTTTCTAAATTTACCTGAAAGGGCTGAAGATCAAGAATAGCCAACATCATATTAAAGGAGAAGTATAAAGTCCGAACATAGATAATAGTCTTTGTATGAAAGGAAAGGCATTCAGGAACGTGTGGTTGGGAAGCTGAAATAGCCTGGAAAGGCCCTCTTTTCTCTTTCAAAGATAAGTTTATAGAAATAATAAATAGTAGATAAATTATCAGAGATATCAGAATGAAACACACTTAGGCCCCTAGGGTGTAAAATTTAAGGAGTCACTGACTTGCAGAGTCATGAAGCTTCATGCTAGAGGCTTGCACAAAGCTAGGCATGAACATCTCCTGACATCATGTGCCCTGGAGGCATCAACTGGTTGTGCTGGTTCCAGTGCTTACACTATGTCAAAAACAATTATTATTCCTTCTCAGATGATATGGCTATATTTCAGTTTGGGGAATAGCAAATCTCAGTGAAAAATAGTAATGAAGGAGTATTAAAAAAAAAAAAAAAAAAGAAATCCGGACACTAATGGCCAATTTTGTCATGACAAATTTGCAACCATTTGTCCAGCAAATAAATTTTCATTTTGTACTTATAGATTTCAGTTATGCTTTCTTTTTTTTTTTAAGATTTTATTTATTTATTTGACAGAGAGATCACAAGCAGGCAGAGAGGCAGGCAGAGAGACAGGAGGAAGCAGGCTCCCCGCCGAGCAGAGAGCCCGATGCGGGTCTCGATCCCAGGACTCTGAGATCATGACCTGAGCCAAAGGCAGCGGCTCAACCCACTGAGCCACCCAGGCGCCCCTCAGTTATGCTTTCAAATATGTTACAATTTACTTTCCTCATTTACATTATTTATTCACTTAAATGTGTTCATTGAGTTCTTACCTAATGTGTCATGTGTTAGGCAATTGATTATATATTGGTGAAGTAAACAAAAAAGCTGACTGCCCCTTTGGAGTTAATGATAAGTGAGAGAGCAAGAGACATTTAACATGTACATAACTAAGTTAATAAGGACTTATCATTGTGATAAGGACAATAAAAAACAAACACAATGCAGGAAAATTTATTATTATTGTCTCATGTTAGAGAAAACAATAATCATCTACAAGACCCAAGATATGGTGGGGGATCAACCATATAGCAAAAATTTGGGGGTGCAGTGTGGTTGCGGAGAATTCCTGCCAAAGTCCCAAAATATTTCTTTGAATATTAAATATTAAAGTTAAAAAAGAAATAAAAATATGAAGATATATATTCTTTTATTTTCAGCATAACAGTATTCATTGTTTTTGTACCACACCCAGTGCTCCATGCAGTCCATGCCCTCTCTAAAACCCACCACCTGGTTCCCCCAACCTCCCACCCCCCCCCAACTTCTTCAAACCCTTCAGATTGTTTTTCAGAGTCCATAGTCTCTCATTGTTCACCTCCCCTTCCAATTTTCCCCAAATGCCTTCTCCTAACTCCCCATGTTCATGGTTCATCTCTCCTTCCAATTTCCCTCAACGTTCCTCTCTTCTCCATCTCCCTATGTCCTCCATGTTATTTGTTATGCTCCACAAATAAGTGAAACCATATGATAATTGACTCTCTCTGCTTGACTTATTCCACCCAGCATAATCTCTTCCAGTCCCATCCATGTTGCTACCAAAGTTGGGTATTCATCCTTTCTAATGGAGGCATAATACACCATAGTGTAAATGGACCACATCTTCCTTATCCATTCGTCCGTTGAAGGGCATCTTGGTTCTTTCCACAGTTTGACAACCGTGGCCATTGCTGCTATAAACATCGGGGTACAGATGGCCCTTCTTTTCACTCCATCTGTGTCTTTGGGGTAAATACCCAGTAGTGCAACTACAGGGTCATAGGGAAGTTCTATTTTTCATTTCTTGAGGAATCTCCACACTGTTCTCCAAAGAGGCTGCACCAACTTGCATTCCCACCAACAGTGTAAGAGGGATCCCCTTTCTCGATGTCCCCTCCAACACATGTTGTTTCCTGTCTTGCTAAATTTGGCCATTCTAACTGGTATAAGGTGATATATCAATGTGGTTTTAATTTGAATGTCCCTGATGGCTAGTGATGATGAACATTTTTTTCATGTGCCTGATAGCCATTTGTATGTCTTAATTGGAGAAGTGTCTGTTCATATCTTCTGCCCATTTTTTGATATGGTTATCTGTTTTGTGTGTGTTGAGTTTGAAGAGTTCTTTATAGATCCTGGATATCAATCTTTTGTCTGTACTGTCATTTGCAAATATCTTCTCCCATTCTGTGGGTTGCCTCTTTATTTTCTTGACTGTTTCCTTTGCTGTGCAGAAGCTTTTGATTTTGATGAAGTCCCAAAAGTTTATTTCGGCTTTTGTTTCCTATGCCTTTGGAGACATATCTTGAATGTGTCTGATGTGGCTGATATCAAATAGATTACTGCCTATGTTCTCCTCTAGGATTCTGATGGATTCCTGTCTCACGTTGAGGTCTTTTATCCATTTTGAGTTTATCTTTGTGAACGGTGTAAGAAAATGGTCGAGTTTCATTCTTCTACATATAGCTACCCAGTTTTCCTAGCACCATTTATTGAAGAGACTGTCTTTTGTCCACTGTATATTTTTCCCTGTTTTGTCGAAGATTAACTGACCATAGAGTTGAGAGTCCATATCTGGGCTCTCTACTCTGTTCCACTGGTCTATGTGTCTGCTTTTATGCCAGTACCATGCTGTCTTGGTGATCACAGCTTTGTAGTAAAGCTTGAAATCAGGTAACGTGATGCCGCCAGTTTTATTTTTGTTTTTCAACATTTCCTTAGCGATTAGGGGTCTCTTCTGGTTCCATACAAATTTTGGGATTATTTGCTCCAGCTCTTTGAAGAATACCGGTGGAATTTTGATTGGAATGGCATTAAAAGTATAGATTGCTCTAGGCAGTATAGACATTTTAACGATGTTTATTCTTCCGAGCCAAGAGCATGGAATGGTCTTCCATCTTTTTGTGTCTTCTTCAATTTCTTTCATGAGTGTTCTGTAGTTCCTTGAGTACAGATCCTTTACCTCTTTGATTAGGTTTATCCCCAGGTATCTTATGGTTCTTGGTTCTATAGTAAATGGAATCGACTCTCTAATTTCCCTTTCTGTATTTTCATTGTTAGCGTATAAGAAAGCAACTGATTTCTGTACATTGACTTTGTATCCTGCCACGTAAGTGAATTGCTGTATGAGTTCTAGAAGTTTGGGGGGTGGAGTCTTTTGGGTTTTCCATATAAAGAATCATGTCATCTGCGAAGAGAGAGAGTTTGACTTCTTCATTGCCAATTTGGATACCTTTTATTTCTCTTTGTTGTCTGATTGCTGTTGCTATGACTTCTAATACTATGTTGAACAAGAGTGGTGAGAGTGGGCATTCTTGTCGTTTTCCTGATCTCAACAGGAAGGCTGCAAGCTTTTTCCCATTAAGGATGATATTTGCTGTGGGTCTTTCATAGATAGATTTGATGAAATTCAGGAATGTTCCCTCTATCCCTATACTTTGAAGCGTTTTAATAAGGAACGGATGCTGGATTTTGTCAAATGCTTTTTCTGCATCAATTGAGGGGACCATGTGGTTCTTCTCTCTTTTCTTATTAATTTGTTCTATCACATTGATTGATTTGCAAATGTCAAAGGATCCTTGTAGCCCAGGAATGGATCCCACCTAGTCATGGTGGATAATCTTTTTAATGTGCTGTTGGATCCTGTTTGCTAGGATCTTGTTGAGAATCTTAGCATCCATATTCATCAGTGATATTGGTCTGAAATTCTCCTTTTTGGTAGGGTCTATGCCTGGTTTGGGGATCAGGGTAATGCTGGCTTCATAGAAAGTGTCTGGAAGTTTTCCTTCTGCTTCAATTTTTTGAAACAGCTTCAGGAGAATAGGTGTTATTTCTTCTTTGAAAGTTTGGTAGAATTCCCCAGGGAATCTGTCAGGTCCTGGGCTCTTGTTTTTTTGGGAAGTTTTTGATCACTGCTTCAATCGCGTTACTAGATATCGGTCTATTTATGTTGTCAATTTCTTCCTGGTTCAATTTTGGGAGTTTACAGTTTTCCAGGAATGCATCCATTTCATCTAGGTTGCTTAGCTTATTGGAATATAACCGTTGATAATTTCTGATTATTGTTTCTACTTCCTTGGTGTTAGTTGTGATCTCTCCCTTTTCATTCATAATTTTATAAATTTGGGCTTTCTCTCTTTGCTTTTGGATTAGTGTGGCCAATGGCTTATCGATCTTATTGATTCCTTCAAAAAACCAGCTTCTAGTTTCATTGATACGTTCTACTGTATCTCTGGTTTCTACCTCATTGATCTCAGCTCTAATCTTGATGATTTCCCTTCTTATGTGTGGAGTTGGTTTGATTTATGGTTGATTCTCCAGTTCTTTGAGGTGTAGAGACAGTTGCTGTGCTCTGGATTTTTAAAAATTTTTTGAGGGAGGCTTGGATGGCTATGTATTTCCCCCTTAGGACCACCTTTGCTGTATCCCATAGGTTTGGGACCGAAGTGTCTTCATTCTCATTTGTTTCCATGAATTGTTTCAGTTCTTCTTTGATCTCCTGGTTGATCCAAGCATTCTTAAGCAAGGTGGTCTTTAGCTTCCAGGTGTTTGAGTTCCTTCTGATCTTCTCCTTGTGATTGAGCTCCAGTTTCAAAGCATTGTGATCTAAGAATATGCAGGGAATAATCTCAGTCTTTTGGTATCCGTTGAGTCCTGATTTGTGACCCAGTATGTGGTCTATTCTTGAGAAGCTTACATGTGCACATAAGAAGAATGAGTATTCTGTTGTTTTAGGGTGGAATGTTCTGTATATATCTATGAGGTCCCTCTGTTCCAATGTGTCATGCAATGCTCTTGTTTCTCTACTGATTTTCTGCTTTTATGATCTATTACTGAGAGTGGCATGTTAAGATCTCCTACTATTAATGTATTCATATCAGTATGAGTCATTATCTTGATTAACAGTTTTCTTATGTAATTGGCTGCTTGCATATTGGGGGCATAAATATTTAAAATTGTTAGATCTTCTTGGTGGATAGTCCCTTTAAAAATAATGTAGTGTCTTTCTGTATCTCTGACTACAGTATTTAGTTAAAATCTAATTTATCTGATATGAGAATCGCTACCACAGCCTTCTTTTGAGGCCCATTGGCATGAAAGATTTTTCTCTATCCCTTCACTTTAAGTCTGGATGTATCCTTAGGTTCAAAATGGGTCTCTTGTAGACAGTATATGGATGGGTCCTGCCATTCTTTCCAAACTGCAACCCTGTGCCATTTTATGGGCACATTTAGTCCATTCACATTGAGAGTGATTATTGAGAGATATGTTTTTATTGACATTGTGTTACCTGTGAAGTCTTTGTTTCTATAGATTGTCTCCATATATTTTTGTTCAATGATATTCTTAGTTTTTCCTCTTTTATAGAACCACACTTAATATTTCCTGCAGTGTCAGCTTGCTGGTTGCATAGTCTTTTAAACCTTCCCGGTCTTGGAAGCTCTTTATCTCTCCATCCATTTTGAATGTCATTCTTGCTAGATAAAATATTCTTGACTGCATGTTCTTCTCATTTAGTGCCCTGAATATGTCTTGCCAGACCATTCTGGCTTGCCAGGTTTCTGTGGACAGGTCTGAGGTTATTCTGATGGGCTTTCTTCTGTGCATAAGGAATTTCTTTTCCCTAGCTGCTTTCAAGAGCTCCTGTCTACACTTATGATTCATCATTTTCAATATCAGGTGTCTTGAGGTCTTGGGGGTAAACCTTTCTGCCTCTAGTACATGAATGCTGGTTCCATTCGGGAGATTGGGAAATTTTTCATGGAGAATTTGTTCAAATATATCTTCTAGTCTTCTTTCTTTCTCCTCCCCCTCAGAGATTCCTTTGATTCTGACACTGGAACTTTTCATGGCATCATTTATTTCCCTAATTCTGTTTTTGTGCCTTCTAAGCTGTTTGTTCCAGGCTTCCTACTGATCCGTTTTCTCTATCTGTTTGTCCTCCAGATTACTAATTCTATCTTCTGCCCCAGTTACCCCAGCTTTTAAAGAATATAGATTAGATTGGAACTCTTTGAGAACATGTGAACATCACCCCTGGTGCCTTTCACTTATGCCCTAATAAATTCCATTTTTTCATCAAAGGCTTTTTCCATCCTAGCTATTGCCTGGATAATTGTTAGCCTGAATTCCCTCTTTGTCATATTGTCTGTGTCCATATCCAATAGCTCTGATGAAGAAGGCCCAGTGTCTGGATTTTTTTTTTTTCTGTTGGGCATTCCTCTTCCTAGTCATTATGGTGAGAGATGGCTGAACAGATATGTAGCTGAATGTATCGACCATGGTGCAGGCAAGGTGCACCCCGGGACGCTTCTGAGCAATCAAGAGTCTCCACCAAAAAGAAAGAAAAAAGAGGAACAAAAAAGAGAGAGACCGGAAGAAAAGAAGAAACATAAAATAAAGGAGACAGCCCAGCCCAAATGGGCCCCAAGGCAAGATTTATGAACTATACAAACATAAACAGACAAACAAAAAAGACCGACAAAAGTAGATGACAAGAGAAAAATAAATAAATTTAAAAAAAGAACCTCGTCAGAAAGAACCCCAAGTATAAGATTTATATACTACCAGGACCAAAACAAATACATGGAAACACTAACAGAAGAAAATAATTGGAAAGTGGTTATAAATTCTCACTGTGGGCGAGGAAGGTTATTTTGATTCTTCCTGGATGTATCTTGATATCTGTGTTAAAGGACTCAACTTTCCCAAGATAAAGGAGGATTAAAACTCGTTTACTTATAGGGGTAGCATTTATTGGGGAAAAGGGAATAATTGAAGCTTATCTCTATATGAATATTTTAAAAATAATGCATAAAATAAAATAAAAATTAAAGAAATAGAAAAGCAAAAGAAGAACACACATATATGTGTCAATAAGTTCAGGTTAAAAGGTTATTATGGAATTTGATTTACTGAACATCTCATTGTGATGGTAAATAGGTTAAAAAGTTATATATTAAAAAAAATGGAAAGAACCAGAATAGTGGGAAAGAATTAAAAATAAAAGTTGTATCTATGAAATACCGGTGGTTGTCCTTTTGTCTGTTTGGGTTTTTTTGGGGGGTGGCTTTCTGGGGAGGTATCTGCCGTGTGGGTTTTCAGTCAATGATGTTCCTAGAGTTAATTCCTCCTGCCCCCATCAAGGGGGTGGGCTCTGAGGAAACCAGTTTTTCAGGGTTATGTTCTCTGGATGTTTTTTGTTTGTTTGTTTATTTGTTTTCTCTCCCCTTGGTGGCTCTTGATGTTTTTTGAGGTTTAGAGGAATGCAGACTGCACCCAGACCTCCCTCTCAGAGAGAAGCCTCAGTCTTTTCCCCTCTGGGTGCTCCAGAGCACATAAATTCCCTCTCTGCTGCTGGCAGAGCACATTCCCAGTCATGGTCCCTGGGGTTAGAGGAATGCCGCTTGCACCCAAAACCACAGGAAATACTAGCCACAGCTGTCTGGGCAGTTCCAGGCTGCCAGAGAGGTCCTAAGCAGAGATAGCACACTGAGATTTTCCCACTGGCCCACGCTGGGAGAGCTCATACTCTCCAGGCTCTGAGAGAGCACCAGCTGGCACATGCATGCACCTCTCTCAGGGGAGGGTGTAGAGGGTGACTTATATTCTGGTCATGCAGCAGGAGTGTGGAGATTGCAAAAGGCTGTGGTTCTGCCTGCTGGTTGGTGAGGCTCCCTCACCCTCATGGGTACTGCCACCCAGACACTCTCAGTGGCTCAGGGACTAAGACCTGGCTTCTTCGCTGTACTCTCTCTGGCTCAGTGACAACGGAGGCATCTTCAGTTGGTGGGCTTAAGCCCCTGTCCCTATCCACCTGATTCCCCCAATTTCACCCTATGATCTTTGCTCTTTTTAAGTGCTTTGAGCCAGACTCCAATTAATGCTGGTCCTCATTTGCAGGGCACTCTCATATTGGGGTATTACTTTCCAATGGGTCACTTCTGGTGGCTCTGTCCCCCTTTTGTTTATCTTCTGATATCAGTCCGATGTTCCCACTCTGCTTTACCTGCCCACTGGTGTCTTCTGCCACTGTAGAGATCCAGATGTGTATAATTCTAATCTCAGCCTGATTTCATGGGTGATCAGGGTTCTTTGGTAGGTTATCATCTCACTTTAGGGGACAGGTTGAAATGGCAGTGCCTCCTACTTCTCCACCATCTTGTCTCCCCTAGAATTGTCTAGTTATATATGTTTAAAGAGCTAGTGCAAAGAGTTTTTTTTTTTTTTTACATTTTTTCACCCTTTTAAAAATATTTATAGATTAGTTTTATTTGCACTCAAGTTAGCTAACATACACTGTATTGTTAATTGGGGGTAGAATTTAGTGATTCATTAGTTCTATATAGCACCCAGTGTTCATGACATCAAGTTCCCTCCTTAATGCCAATCAGCCAATTACCCCATCCCCCAACCCACTTCCCCTCCAGCAACCCTCAGAATATACTCAATTTAGTTAAGAGTCTCTCATGGTTTGTCTTTCTCTCTGTTTTTAGCCTGTTTTATTTTTCTTTCCCTTCCCCTATATTCATCAGTTTTGTATATTAAATCCACATAGGAGTGAAATATTATGGTATTTGTCTTTCTCTAAGTGGCTTATTTCACTGAGCATGATACCCTCCAATTCCATCCACACTGTTGCAAGGGAAAATATTTCCATTTTTTTTGATTGGTTGTTTGTATTTGGTTTCTGTTGTTGTTGTTGTTGTTGTTGGCTGAGTAATATTCCATTGAGTATGTATACCAAGTCTTCTTGATTCATTCATCAGTGAATGGACATCAAGGCTCTTTTCATAGCTTGGCTTTTGTGGACATTGCTGGAGTAACACTGGGGGTATGTGCCTCTTCTAATCACCATATTTATACCTGTTGGATAAATACCTAGCAGTGAACTGCTGGGTCATAGGGTAGTTCTATTTTTATCTTTCTGAGGAACCTCTGTACTATTCCCAGAGTGACTGCACCAGTTTACATTCCCACCAGCAGTGTAAGAGGGTTCTCCTTTCTCTGCATCCTTGCTAACATAGGTTCTTTCCTGAGCTGTTCATTTGAGCAATCTTATTGGTGTGAGGTGGTATCTCATGATGGATTTGTTCGGTATTACTCTGATGAAGAGGGATGTCGAGGATTTTTTTCCTGTGTCTGTAAGCCATTTATGTGTTCTTTTCAGATTTGTCTGCTCATTTCTTCTGGCAATTTCTTGACTGGACTCTTTGGGGGTTTGGGTATTGAGTTTGATGAGTTCTTCTTAGATTTTGGACACTAGACCTTTATTTAGGGCAGTTACAAATGACTTCTTCCATTCTGTATTCTGCCTTTCAGTTTTGTTGATTGTTTCTTTTGCTGTGCAAAAGGTTTTTTTCCTGATGAAGTCCCAGTGGTTCATGTTGGGTTTTGTTTCCCTTGCCTCCGGAAAGAAGTTGTATTAGCCAAGGTCAAAGACGTTGTTGCTTGTGTGTTGCTTTAGGATTTTGATGGATTCCTTCTTCACAGTTATCTTTCATCCGTTTTGAGTTTGTTTTCATGTATGGTGTAAGAAAGTGGTCCAGGTTCATGCTTCTGCCTGTGGCTGTCCAATTTTCACAACACCATTTGTTGAAGTGACTGTCTTTTTTTTTTTCCCATTGGATATTCATTCCCCTTTGTCAACGACTGGGATACCATAGGGTCCATTCCTGGGTCTTCCAATATGCTCCATGGATATAGGTGTCTGATTTTGTGCAACTACCATACTGTCCTGGTAATTACAGCTTTGAAATATAGCTTGATGTCTGGAATTCTGATGCCTCCCATTTTCATTCTCCTTGTCAACATTCTATTGACCTCTTGGATTGTTTTTTGGTTTTACACAAATTTTAGGGTTGTTTGTTCCAGCTCTTTGAAAGATATTGAGGGTATTTTGATAGAGGTTGCATTGAATGTGTACATTTCTTTGCATAGCACAGCTATTTTAATTAACATTTGTTCTTCTAATCCATGAGCATGGAATATTTTTCCATTCTTTGGTGTCTCCCTCAACTTCTCTCATAAGAGTTCAGTAATTTTCAGAATAAAGGTCTTTTCCCTCTTTGGTCAGGGTCAGTCCTGGGTATCTTATTATTTTTTTTTTCATGAAATTGTAAATGGAACCAATTCCTTGATTTCTCTTTTTTCTGGCTCATTCTTAGTATACAGATATTCAACTGACTTCTGCAAGTTGGTTTTATATCCTGGGACATTCTGAATTGCTGTATAGGTTTTTAGCAACTTTTGGGTGGAATCTTTTAAATTTTTTACATAGAATAGCTTGTCAAATGCAAAGAGGATGAAAATTGACTTATTTGTTGCAACTTTGGGTGCATTTATTTATTTTTGTTCTCTGATTGCTTAGGGTAGGATTTCCAGTACCATATTTCACAATAGTGGTAAGAGTGGACATCCCTGTTGTGTTACTGACCATAGGAGAAAGAATCTCACATTTATTCTAATGAGGATGGTATTTGCATGGTCTTTCATGATATTGAAGCATTTTCTTCCTTCCTTACATGGCAGGTTGTTTTTATAAGAAAGTGCACTGTATTTTGTCAAATCCTTTCTCTGTATCTGTTGCAGGGCCATATGATTCTTATATTGTATCACATTGGTTGATTTACAGATGTGGAACCACCCCTCTGCATCCCCTGCATCCCAAGAACAAATCCCCCTTGGCTGTGGTGAATAATTCTTTGAATGTACTGTTGGATCCTGTTATCTATTTTCCTGGGGACAGGTTTCCATCCATGTTCATCAGGGATATTGGTCTGAAATTCTCCTTTAAGGTGGGGTCAGTGTCTGGTTTAGGGATCAAGGCAATGCTGCCCTCCTAGAATGACTTTGGAACTTTTCCTTCCGTTTCTATTTTTTGGAACAGTTTCAGAAGGATAGGTATTAATTCTTCTTTAAATATTTTCTAGAATTCCCCTCAGAAGCCATTAGAGCCAAGACTGGTTTGCTAAGATGTTTTTTATTCAATTTCTATGCTGATTGTGGGTTTGTTTTGGTTTTCTGTTTCTTCCTGTTTCAGTTTTGGTAGTTTATAGATTTCTAAGAAGGCATCGATTTCCTACAGATTGCCTAATTTCTTGGCATTTAATTGCACATAGTATTTTCTTGTTTGTTCCATGTTGGTAGATAGCTCTCCTTTTTCATTCAGGATTTTATTTGGGTCTTTTTCTTGTATTTTTGAGAAGTCTGTCTAGGGTTTCATCCAACTATTCATTCTTTCAAAAATCCAGTTCTTAGTTTCATTGATCTGTTCTACTTTAAAAAAAAAAAAAATTCTGTATCATTGATTTACACTCTAATCTTTATTATTTCTCTTCACCTGCTGGATGTAGGGTTTATTTGCTGTTCTTTCTTCAGATACTTTACGTTTAAGGTTAGGTTGTGTATTCGAGAATATAATTTGTTAATTAAGAAAGGATTTTATTGCCCTTACTTCCCACTTGGGACCACCTTTGCTGCATCCTAAAGACTTGTAGATGTCCTATATTCATTTTCATTTGCTTCCATGTATTTTAAAACTCTTGTTTAATTTCCTGATTCACCATTCATTCTACAGTAGAATGCTCTTTATCCTCCACATAGTTGTGGTCTTTCCAGATTTTTTCTTGTAATTAACTTCAAGATTCATAGTACCGTGGTCTAAAGATATTCATGTTATGATGTCAATATTTTGGTACTTGTGAGACCTAATTTCTCAGCTAGTATGTGATCTCTTCTGGAGAATGTTCCATGTAACCTCCAAAAGTATGTTTTTTTCTGATGTTTTCAGAGGCAATGCTCTGCATATCTCTGTGAAGCCCATCTGGTCCAGTGTGTCATTCAAAGCCCATGTTTCCTTGTTGATCTTCTGTGTAGATGATCTGTCCATTGCTGTGAGTGGATTCTTAAAGTCCTCTTGTATTACTGTATTCTTATTAATGAGTTTCTTTAATTTTGTAATTCATTGGTTTATATATTTGGCGCCTCCAATTTAGGGACATACATTTTTAAAACCATTAGATCCTTTCATTGGGTACATCCTTTTTATTATGTTATAGTGTCCTTCTTCATCACTTATAATAGCCTTCAGTTTAAAATCTAGTGTGTCTAATGTAGAAGGATGGCTCCCCAAGCATTCCTTCCATGCCCATTAGCATAATAAATGAACCTCCATGCCTTCAATTTCAATCTCGACATGTCCTTCCCTCTGCAATGAGTCTCTTGTATGCAGGATATTGATGGTTCTTGTTTTTCTTTTTTTAAGATTTTTTTTTTTAATTTATTTATTTGGCAGACAGAAATCACAAGTAAGCAGAGAGGCAGGCACAGAGAGAGGGGGAGTCAGGCTCCATGCTGAGCAGAGAGACTGATGTGGGGCTCAATCCCAGGACCCTGGGATCATGACCTGAGCCGAAGGCAGAGGGTTTAACCCACTGAGCCACCCAGGCGCCCCTCTTGTTTTTCTTTTAATCCATGTTGATACACTGTATCTTTTGATCGGGGCATTGAGTACATTCGCTCTCAGAGTGATATTGAAAGGTATGAATTCAGTGCCATTGAATTACCTGTAAAGTTGCTGTTTCTGTAGATTTTCTCTGTTCCTTTCTAGATTTTTGTTACCTTTGGACTCTCTCTACACTCAGAGGATCCCCAAAAATGTTTCTTTCAGGGTTGGTTTAGTGTTCACAATCCTTAAGTTTGTTTGCCTTGGAAAACTCTTAATCTCTCCTTCTACTCTGAGTGACATGCTCCCTGGAATAAGTATTCTTGGCTGCACAATTTACCCATTTTGCACATTGAATATATCATGCATTCTTTTCTTGCCTTCCCGATGTCTGTGGACAGGTGTGCTACCACCCTTATGTATCTACCCTTACTGGTTAAGTTTCTCTTGTCCTGAGCTGCTTTCAGGATTTTCTCTTTATCACTGCATTTTGAAAGCTTGACTCTTATATGTCAAGATGTTGACATATTGTTATTGATTCTGAGAGGAGTTCTTTGTACCTCCTGGACTTGAGTACATGTTTCCTTCTGCTAGGTTGGAAATTCCTCAGCTCCAATTTGTTGAAATAAACCTTTTCCCCTTCTGTCCATCTTGTCATTTTCTGGTACTTCTATTATCTGAATATTATTTCACTTCATGGAAGTGCTGAGTTCTCAAAATCTCCCTTGGTGTTCCAATAGTTTTCTTTCTCTCTTTTTCAGTTTCCTTATTTTCCATTATTTTACCTTCTATATCACTGATTTCCTCTTCTGCCTCATTCAGTCCTTCCCATAGTGTTCATGTGGGACTGAATCTCTGTAATAGCATTTTAAACTTGGGTCTGTCTAGATTTCTGTTCTTTTATTTCTACAGTAAGGGATTCTCTATTGTCTTTTATGCTTTTATTAGCCTGTCTAGTATCTTTTGAATCATTGCTTTAAGTTCTAGTTCAGATACTTGAATTATGTCCATAGTGATACAATCCCTTGTAGTGAGTACTACCACCAGTTCTCTAATTTCAGGTGAATTTCTGCATCACATTATTGTGTCCAGAAAAGAAAAGAAGAAAGAAAAAATGAAATACAGTGAGATGAATAAAACTAAAGAAAATAAATTTTAAAAGGAATAAAAATTGTTAAAAACAGATGAAAATGAGAAAAAAAACTGAAAAAATAAATAAAAGTCTAAAAAATAAAAATACAAAGAATGCTACCTAGTGTTTTCCCTAAAAGTTGAAGGTTTGCAGCCCTCTTTGATCATTAAACTTGACAGAAGTGAGTTGTGTGTGATGGTCTTCTGGGAGAGGGGTCTGTGGCACTGATTCTCAGGTGTACTTCAACTTGAGCAAGTGCACCTGTCCTAAGCAGAGGCAGACCTCCAGGTAATCCACCCTGGATTCCAGTATGTGGCCCTGTATTACTCCTTGAAGGCTTACTGCACCAATGGGTGGGATGAATATGGCTTCACTCTGCTGTCTACCCAGAAGCTGAAAATGTGCACCCCAACTCTTCAGTGAGCTCTCACAGGAAAGCATTCCATCAGTCTTATCTCCTTGGTTTCTGTCAGAATTCTGTATTCACCCAGCCAGTGACAAAGAATTTTTATCTGAGGCATGTGACTGAATTCCAACTCTAATTTCTATGGGTTTCTGTGGCAGAGTCATGCTGTACCTCCAGGAAGTTAGAGGTCTTGCAATGCTTCTGATTTTTTTTTTTTTGTTTGTTTGTTTGTTTTTTTGGTCGTCTCCTCCCAGGAATGTGGTCACACAACTCTGCTGTGATTTGAAATTTAGGACTACATAGTGCAAAAAGCCAGCACCTAGCCTCACGATTTTCAGCCAGCATTCCCCAACTGATATCTGAGGATTCTGAAGCATTCAGGCCCCAACTGTTTTTCTCGAGACCCCCAGGATCCTGATGCTGCCACACCTGGGATTCTACCCTTCTTCACCACATGAACACCTTTAATCCAGGGACATCCCCCACAGTAGTAAACTTAAAAGTTTCAGTTGTGTGCTTCTTTGCTGATAAAACTTTTCAGTAGCCTCCTTAGCCAAGGTTCCTCCCCTCTGCTATATCCACAGCTGTATTACCCACAAAACTTGTTCCCACCCGACACTCAAACTCTGAAGCTGCAGCATGCAACTCAGTAGGAGATGCAGGTAGCACTTGAAGTGGATCAGGATCTTGTTCTGGGGCTGGTACTGTAGCTTCATGAAGAGAAAGTATCCACACCATGATTGACTTTTTGTGTACTTCTAAATAAAGGAAACTTTCCCCATTACTCAGTGTTGTCTGAGCTCATGAAGGAATCCCTGCGAGGTCTTTCCTGATGGCTGGTCATGGGCACAGGTATCTGAGTTTACTCATTACGCCCAGCCTATCACAGTTGTTGGAGACTTGCTCTGTTTGGCCCAAGTTGTTCCAGTCATTGTAAAGCACCCCTTGTCCTCCTCACCTCAACAACTCTCTGGTTATCCTCCCTCTGCAACTCCCCACTTCTTGTATTCTTTTCTCTCTAATAAATAAAATCCTTAAAAATAAATAAAAGATTGAACATAAAGGTGTATATTTAGGCCTTCAAAACCTGAATGGAAACAACCTCATATATGTAATTGTCATCTTTCCTCTAGTGCTGATGGTGTCAGAGGTGCAAGACAACCCATGGAGTGAGAGGGCCAATGGTGGAGGGACTCTTGGTTCCTGAAAGACAACATGAAAGAACTTTGTCTCCAAACTGAAGATTCACTCAGCACTCTCATGTGGGGAAAATTATGTTGATATGCTACCAAAGTTTTGGGAATTATTTGGTAATTCATCATAACATAATATACCTACAATATGTTGAAATCAACAAGTAAACTTCAATTGTTAACAGCCTAGAACCTATAAAATATGACCAGAGAAGCATCTGGCTTCCTCATCCAGTAGGGCATGTGGTACTTGATCTCAGGGTCATGAGTTTGAGACCAATATGGAACATAGAGTTTCCTTAGGGCTGGGAAAAAAACAATCTTACTCATGACGAGAATAAAATAGGCTTCGGCAATAGAGTTGTTCGAGGCGGGGTGGATCCTCTAGGCTGTTCATCCAGCCTCTGGGCCCTGAACACTCAGATGGTGCCAGTGTTTATCAAGCAACAAGTTTCTCTCTCTAAAAGCTCAGGGTCTAGAGGGGATGATGAACAGACATGAACCAAAAAGGTGAATGAAAAGAGCATTTGCCCCATAAGAAAGGATCAAGGGACTATAACTGGGTCCAGAGCTCCACCAGGTGAGGGGTCCAACAACGCCATGCTGAGATGAAATTGAGAATTCCTATGGCAGGAAAAGAAGCAGACAGCCCTTCGCAAATCAGAGTAGGTTTAGCCTGGCAGAGGGCACCATGGTGCGGAGGATTGGAAACAGAATATGATATTCTGTTAGATGTTAGAAATCAGGCTACGGGATTGGCAGAAGCAGAAAAGAGGAGCAGGGAGGAAGGGGAGGAGGGCCAAGGCCTGGGGCAGGTGAACAGTATCAGTACCCCGCTCCTAGTTCTGTGTGACCACATTACCCCACACTCAGTGGTTTAACCAACAAACAATTTTGCACAGTTTCAGAGGATCAGGAATCTATGAATGCTCAACTAGGGGTCCATGCCAGAGCTTCTCAGTACTTTGGGGCTGTTGAAAACACTAAGGCACGACCTGATTCATTGAGAACCTGAGTTTACTTAGGGATGTTGGCAGGATTCAGTCTGTCTCAAAGGCCTGAGTTCTTCTGTCTGTTGTTGGCCCTCATTGGGGTGTAATGTGCACATGTCTGGGTCATGGTCCAATATAGGGACTTGTACTCCTGAGTGAAGATCTGAGAGAGAATATGGGTCAGAGTCAGCATGGGACTCGGCAGTGAGCTTTTTTTTTTTAAAGGATTTTATTTATTTATTTGACAGACAGAGATCACAAGTAGGCAGAGAGGCAGGCAGAGAGAGAGAGGAGGAAGCAGGCTCCCTGGTGAGCATAGAGCCCCATGTGGGACTCGATCCCAGGACCCTGGGATCATGACCTGAGCCGAAGGCAGAGGCTTTAACTCGCTGAGCCACCCAGGCACCCCCGGCAGTGAGCTTTTATAACTAAATCTCAAAAGGGGCTTGTGGGTCATGTTGCTATGTTCTGTGGAATGGTAGGAATCACTATGTCCAGACCACACTCCAGGTGACAGGGTTATATAAGATATATAAACAAGTTTATATAAGATATATATATTTAAGAGATATATAAATAAGATTTATATAAGATATATATATATATATATATATATATATATATATATATATATATAAAGATATATAAATATATATCTAAATATAAAGATATATAAGAGATATATAAATAAGATTTATATAAGATATATAAACAAGATATGGGGTTTCCGGGAACCACTGAGAGGAGAAGGTGAAGACATCAACATGGTTAAGACATTGCCCAGAATGGTTAGAAGGCTGAGCCAGGCATGAACCCAGCTCTTTGAGTGTCCTCAAAGTAGGGACCCTGGATGCATGTAGCCATTCCCTGAAGGGCTCTGGGAAAAGTTGTGTTGAAAGAAGTGAGCTACATACATGGAAATGGTATAAGGGTGAGTGTGAGCTTTGATATCCTAGATAGGAGGCATTCCAGCAAGTTCTTGTCTGAGGGGCAGCCCATCTCATGGCAAAACACTGAGTGGAACCCTATCCACATCACACCCATTGGAAAGAAGTTTCTGGCTCTCAGTACAGGGTATACAGTCTCGAGGCATAAGGATGAATTCTGAACTTCATAGGCCAAGACTCCAATCCCTTCTTGATTTTAAAATTAGAAAGCATATGATCTTGGGAAGCTTTTACCCAACCCTCTATAGGTGAAGCTGTCATCTTCTGCAACACCAGAATTTGAGCACTGATGAACACATCTGTACACACATGAGAGATTGTGCATGTACACACACACATCCCAGAAGGAACTGTAAAGTGAGATCTGACCAATAGCAGAACTAGAGAAGATAAGAAGAGGAAGAAAATATGGCTAGAGCTATTTCTTGCATGTGACACCATTCCTCCATTATCACAGATATTATCGCACATATGCCTATGGACATCTGGAGGAAGTCCTTGCTAGAATCACCTGTATTGTACAGACAAGATACAGACCACCCCTGACAGGGATAATGTTTTATCGAGGGACAAAAACAGGTAAAATTGGAGAGCTTTTCCTGAAAACACGGGTGGTTCCAAGCTAGGGCCCTGGCTGCTCCCAGACTATCCTTAGGGGCCTGTGGAGAGGGGTGTGTTGGTATCACTGTGTACAGATGTCTCCTTACATTCACAATGGGGATGAGCAGATGGCAACCCTGAGCACTGTTTGGTAGGTGTCAATCCAGGAGTGAACTTGGGTAGGTGATCTCAGGAAGTGAAGTTACTTCCTTGACTGCAGACCCCAACAGAATTTGGACCCCCCACAAACAGGCTTCCACATTCTAGTGTAGTCTAGCACCACAGTTACTTGGCTAGAGACATCCAATATTGAAAGATTATCTCCTGCTGTTTGCCTACTTCCCAGGACTCTGGCTCCCAGAAAACCCAGGGGAACAGCTTTTTCACATGCTGCAGATATTGGCTCAAACCTCATGGGCAAAGCCTCAGGGCATTTGGCAGGAGGTTCGATAAGGTAATAGAGAACAGCTTATGCCCGGTCAAGTCACATCTTTGAGCCATCCCAGGGCAGCCTCGTCCTCTCCTCTGGAATTTCTGAAAAAGAGGGATATGCAGGGGTTCCTGCCACTGAAAGATAGTGCATACCTTGGTGATCCCTTTATGTTCACACCAACGTCATGGTGGGCAGTGTGGAAAGGATTCCTGAGGTGCGTCTTACCTCTCTCAGAGCTCATCCAGGGCGCTGAAGCTGTGTCACATTTCTCTCCTTGGTGGAGGTGTGTGCATACTGGGGTGTGGTGTGTCTAGAATGGAGTGCCCTGGGTCTGAGGACCAGCAAATGCAGCCAGATAGGGCTCTGAGGCCTCCTTCTTGAATGCTGGGCACCATCTTTACAGAGCTGCACACAGGAGATTCGGCAGGGACTGAATGTTTAGATCCTCTGCTCTACCTCCTTGAAGTGCATAAGGTGCTCCAAGAGAGTCCATCCTTGGCTCAGGGTGAGGGCAAGTGCTGCGGAGATCCATACCCCAGGGTCCCAGTGGATCAGAAAGGGACCCCTGTCCCAGAAGCCAGCCTAGTACTGTCGTGGGCTCCCTCCTACAGTCCTGAACCCACAAGAATCTGCATCACCGTCTCCTTTTCAAAATTGCCCTCATTGCCCTGCCCCTACCTTGGCCAGATGTAGAGTCATTGTCCACATATTTGCAATAATATCAGAAAAGAGACTTTAAACTGTGTCTCATGCCATTCATCTAGAATCCTTGTGCTTCCAGGCGTCCCCAGTGGCCTGACAGTACTCCCCAAGTTCTGCAAGTCTTGCACATGATCATGGTGAGTTGGAAGACTTTTAACCAAAGGGACATGTTGCCAATGGTATTTATTTCTTGCTCTGCCTTTTGATTTTGAGGAAACATATCCCTGGGGCACCTCCAGGGTCAGGATCAGGGGCTTCATTCTGCTGCACCACATTCCAGAAGTCCAGTCATTTGTCACAGCCCCTGAGCCCTTCAATGATGCAGGACTTTGATGTGATTCTCTTTTGTGGCTAAATCATAGTGCTCCACTAAACATCCTACATGCCATAATATCCTGAGCTGTCTCACCTAAGAAAATGTCTCTGTGTTCTCATCTCAAGAATGGAATCTGTTATCAGAAGCCACAGGATGAATGCTGTTGATTCAGGGGGTTGCTATCAATATTCAGTTCACAATCTGACCAGAGATACTACCAAGGTCAGACTTCACTGACTTCAATTCCTTGTATGTCTACCAAGAAAATTTTTTTTTCCTTAAATATTTGTTAATTGATTGGTTGATTGACTTATTTGAGAGAGTCAAGGGGAGAGTGTGGAGAAGCAGAGCAGGAGACAGTATCCTCAAGCCAGCTCTGCCCTAAGTACACAGCCCTACTAGGAGCTCCATCTCAAGAAATTGTGATCATGACCTGAGCCAAAACCATGACTCACAGAATAAAGCCAGGGAACCACCCAGTCACCTGATTTGTTTTTATGACTGTGGGACCTCTTGTCCCACCCTTTGACATAAGTCACTGGCATCTTGGGTTTTCGAACTGTGCTCTAATCCCTAACCACCCTGGTGGCTACAGAACTGACTCATGTCTCCTCTGTTTCACATCAGGCTAAATATGGATCACTGATGAGGAGGAGTGAGATCTATGTGCCATGGACAAACCGGGCCAACCTGCTAAAAAAGCAAATACAACATCTGGTGCCTGATTTCCCAGAAAGAGAACTCAGCTATGCCTGCATGTTCCTGGGCACATATTGAACCATTGCCACCACCCAGGACGTGTTGGACTTCCTGTTTGCAAGGTGAGCACCCTGTCCCTAACGGCCCAGTTGGATTTGGCCACCACTTGCTGTGAGTCTTGGAAATTTCCCCAAACTTCCTGAGCCTCAGATTGCTCATTTGACTGGGCCAGAGTTATGTTAGGGACTCACGAAATCTTGAAAGGAAAGTGCACCTGGGTGCATGGGCCTGTGCAAAGGTCTGCTAGAGAGCGTTTGGTTGCACTCATTTATTATTGTTCTGCTTGCCATGATGAAAGCTCTGTCTCATCCCTCACTCTCACTGTGATCCTGAGTTGGGCTGTTTTGCCATTTGAAAGAGAGATCTGAGACTCCTTTTGGGGTCTCTGTCTGGGTGAAAGCAGAGCAGGGATCCCCGGGGTTCAGAGGTGTTCCCAGGCCTACTCAGATATCTGTGATGGGCTGGTTGGGCCCTTTCATTCAGCAAGTATTCAGGAAGCCCCACTAGGTGCAGGGGCTTCTCTAGGACTTGACTGTGATCCCTGCACAGAGCAGACAGCAGCCCAGGTCTCCACAGTAGTCAGGTGTCAGACAGTGATACTGGACACAATAAGAGGTAGCACAGGACATTTCATGTGATGCCCTCTGGTCTTCTCTAGATATGGGTGCATTTCCTCCAGTTGTGATGAAGTCAGCATATCCCAGGAACAGTGAAACATGAGTGAGCTTTGGCTGATGCAGGAGGGCCTTCCTTTTCCACCAGAGCAGCAAGGGGACTGTGAGTTGGAGGGACTCTTGGATCCTCATCACATGCATCTGTGATTCCTCCTTAACGGTGAAGGTCTGAGAGTTTCTTCTGGAGAAGGGAAGGGACCAATTGGAGCTGTAGGTGTGGGTACCGTGGGAGAGCAGAGCAGAAGGGAGGACAGCCTTAGCCCCTAAGAGAGTCATTCTCCATCAACCTTCCCTGCCACCCGTGTCTCTATCTCAATCCTGGGACTTAGAAGAGACTCTGTGGAAACCAGAACACTCACCAGTATGTTGGAACCTGGTCACTGGGTGCTTAGAGGGTGCTCAGGAGAACCAGTGAGAGGATAGGGACCAGATATTCCAAACCCTGTGGGAGATTACTGTCAGTGGAAGGAGACCCACTCAAGGCACCTAGTGAATAAGGAAGCACATGGGCACAGGAGGTAACTTTTGAAGTAATTGAGGGTCCTGGGAAGGCCTGGCTAGAGACAGAATCCCTTTTCTCCCTCCTTGGTTGGATCTTCAGAGAGCAGTGGTGTGTGCACTCAGGGTAAGTAAGAGGCCAGATACCACCCCTCCCTGGGAATATGCAGTTGAATTCAAGTGGCAAGTGCACAAGAGACAGACTGGGGAGTGTGTCCAAATCTGCCATGAAGGACAGAAATGGTCCCACCATTCATCAAGATCCCCCACTCATTGAGTCTCTTGCCAGCCTGTTGTCTGTAACCAGGCCTGTCTCAGGCAGGATTGCAGGATCACATGTAGACTAAGAATAGGACTGGTCTATGATGGAAGCTGGATGCCCAATGACCTAGTTTCCCACAGGGTTCCCTGGGATATTCAATTGGGAGGGTGCCCTGTCCTCTGATTCCTCTTCCTAACTGTCTATCCCCGAGGCCATCTCCTCCATCTTGAACACATGGCTAGAAAAATATTCTGAATATTTTTACAGCCCCCAGAACTTCCCAGCCTGAATATGCTGCTGGCATACATGGGGCTCATTATGCCAGGCGAAGACCTGGAGCACTGTGCCCAGCTTCTGCTCACACAGTTGCAACACTTTGAGCCCACGGATCAGGAAGCTATGGGTGAGAAGGACTGGTGGTGACTGATGGGGGCCTGAGGTTGGGATAGGGTGGGCCACACTGAGCAAACCTCCATAGAGTGCAGTTGGGCGGAGAGCAGTAAATAGTCTCAGATCCCGGTTCTGGTGGTTTTCAGTCATGGAGACTTCACAGGGGTTGTTTCTTGGATTCAGGCAACATTGGGTGGTGGGGAAAGTTTCCTTTATTTAGAGGGGCATGGGAATTCAATCATGCTGATGATATTTTCCCTTCATGGAGCTACAGCACCAGGCCCAGAGCAACATCCTAAACCACATTAGGAAATTGCCCCAGCTCACACTCTGGAATCCACTGTATCTTTGGAGACAATGGTGGCCTCAACCCTCCCTGGTGCTGATACTCACACGTTAAGAAGAGTGGTGACACCACCTGCCCTGTTTGGGCCAGCACAGGTGGTAGTCAGAGCTCTAATTCACTCTTCTGAGATGGAAGAGCCACCAGCTCTTCTGCCTGACATGGAGGTCCAGCAGGGTCTAACCCCTGCTATTGAGGTCGAGAAGGGCTTGAGCCAGCATCTGTCTCAGTGAACAACCACCCTCAGGTCCCAAGCAGCAGCTCATGCTGGCTGGCACCCCAGGGATGGTTTCCCCTCCTCTATCATTGCTCTCTTTCTAATTTTTGTGTTTTGTATACACTTGTATAATGGCTTAATGGATTTTGTTCATTAAGCAAAGTAGAATTTGAGTTTCCATAAAATTTTACTCTGATCCTTTCCAATGGTATATGGAAGTGCCATTAAGCACTTTAAGAGTACTGCACAACCATTTACTTGAAGACTGCTTCCATCATAGAGAAATCTGGGCTATGTATCACTCACTGCTCATTCCCTCACCCCAATTCTGGCAACCACTGCTTTTCTCTCTGTCTTTGGTACTTTACTTCATCTGGGATTTTCATGTGCCTGGTATCCTACATTATGGCCTTCTTTGTCTGGCTAGAGAACATAGGGAAGATACAAAAATCTTTTTTTTTTTCAATTTTTTTTATAAAAACAAAAAGCATTTCATTACACCAAATGTTTCTGAAACAGCAATGATCATGGGAAGCCCCAAAATGTACTTTCATTATCTGGAATTGTGTTCCCTTTCATAAGGATACCTTGAAACGCAGAAACCGGGGAAATGTCTGGGTCCATAAGACATCTTTAAATGATTTCATTTTCCTGCATAGGCCAAGTTTAAACTATTTTAGTGAGCATATTATAAAAATATTAACATTACATCTTAAATCGTCCCATTTTTTACTAACGAGTCAGGAAATAAAGTAAATAGTTCTTTCGGTTTAGGCAGACTATATTTATGTAGTAAAATAATGATTTAAATATGAATAAATTAAGACACGTTCCTTCTTCCATGAAATAATCACCCATAATGGATGGTGTCTAGTTTCCATGCTTTTCACTCTGATTTAGTGTGTGCTTGCTTGCAAGCATGTGTGTGTGCAAAGACAAGGAGTAGGGCAGGGCGCATTTTAGGGTTGGGGTCTTGTTCGACCTGATGTTCCTACAGTGGATAGGCACAGTCGCTGCTGTCCCCTTGGGCATTCCCAGTGACAACACACAAAGCACCATCTGTTGAACAACTGGGCCATTTCCAATTATTTGACTCACATCATTAAAGTCATAAGTACGTCTGTGTCATAAATCTCTGTTCTTTATGTCGAATTCCTATAAGCACCATTTCTGGAACACACGTTAACCACGTTTTTGTAGGACATGCTGCAGGCTCCTCGATCTATGCTCTCTTTATCCAGTGGCAGCCTTCCTTGGGAAAGGAGGAATCGGGAGTCTATAGATGAGACCTAAAACCATAAGGAGGAGAAGCCAGCAGTGAGTCCATCAGTAGTGGGAGTGACCAAGAGCTTTCCCACACCCCCCTCATGTGTCATCCCCCACAAGCATCCCTGTCCTATATCATGGAACACACATCACCCAGGCCCTGTCCGGTGATACACTCCAGCCACTCCAGCCCCTTGTGCTCTATAACTCAGATTCTAACCTGAGCAACCACGCCCTGCTCCAGGTGAGCAGAGGAGTGCAGACCAGGCCACTCCTATCAGTTTGCTCCCTGTATTTCCTGGCTGAACCACATCCTCTGAGGGAAGAACCTCTAAGGACAGTGCAGGTCAGTGACTTACAGACTTGTGTTCATCCAGATGTAGTTTTAGTGGCAACAGCAAAAGCCACTTGAACCTGTGTGAACAAGAGAGGCCCTTACAAAGCACATTGGTTGCTCATGGAAGCCACAGGATGGAGAGAGGCTCTACCAAGAGTTTTGGCACTGGATATAATTTGCCCACAGCCCTCAGGATCACCTGGCCATGACCCCATACCCCTGCCAACCTCAACCTTGGTATCCCTCAAATTCAGCTTGTGTGAGAGAGGAGGCTGTGCTTCCAGCTCAATACACCATGTGAGAAGAAGGGGGAGAGTGCTCTCTTCCATGATGTTGGATACGGGGCATCCATGTAATCTGAAGCTGCTGGAGAAGTCATGGTAGTAATCCCTGTCTTCTCTGCCACAAGATGAAGCTAACCAAGCACAGAAAGTACATATTCAGTGAGTGGACATTTGGGGCTCTCCCTTCAGGAAGAGAGAGAAACACCAATGAATGGGACTCAGTGAGAAAAGAGAGCTCTGGGCACTAGGGGAAGGGCTGCCATGGGCTGGGGCACTGCCGTATTGGTCAGGGGCACAGGCTCTGTGTAGGTTTGTAGAAAGTGATCAGGCTTCATCCTACCAAAGGTCCATCAAAAAACAAATTCAGCTCCAGAATATACTTTCAATTCTGACCATCAAAAGGTTCTGGTATCCTGGCAAGCAAGGAAGATGCTATGTACCAATAATTATACGATAGTGTGAGATAGGAGACAGTCGTGACGGAAGTGAGGGCAGCTCATTTGCCTGCTTTGGAGGGAAAGAGCCACATCACAACGCACCCCAACATTTGTTCCAAAAACAGATAACAATTTAGGAAGCTCCACACTGACAGTCTCCACACCGAGTATTGTCCATGTCCAGGACACTAGCTCTGGGTGAGATCCTAACCCAGGGCTGCCCTGGGACTGATGGATGATGACCAGTGTTGTGGGATCCCAACTGAGGGACAGGTCACCCATACTGGAGGGGATGAAGGCTTTCTGGAAATACAATTGAGTCAGGGGGAGTCAGGCTTGCCAGGCAAATGGGACAGAGTAAGGTAAAGGCACAGAGCCCATGGCAGCCGTGGCCTCACCATGGGTAATCTAAGCAAGTAGAGCTAGGGATGACTGAATGTCCTTTGAGAACATGAATCATGTCAGTCAATCTCTATAACAATTCCATGTGGAAGGTAGAAATGCTGTCTCTGTTTGACGAAGAAACCAAGGTTTATGAAGCTGCCCCTCTCCATACTCCACAGTGAGGCAGAGTCAGGATTTGAACCCAGGCCTTGCCTACCCTTGTTGGTCCCTCCTGACAGGAATACTGCATTCCAGATACTTCAGAAGTGACTTCTTAACTCTGAGATTACACGAACCTTTGTGTCTGGTACCCAGGGAGAAACCTCCTCCTGCCCAGACAAAGGCTGGATGGAACTAGGAGAGTCCTCAGTGCCAAGACCTGCCGTTGTCAGACAACAGACCCAGGCCAAGATCCAGAGTGGTACCACTGCCTCCTGAGTTCAGTGAGGTCTCCAGGCCTAGGTGTTTTTATGTGGAGCCTTGCAGAACTCTAAATTCCATGGTGGAACCGTGTGCATGCAGTAGAGTCTAGTGGCAGAAAGACAGCAGTTCTAGCCCCTACTCAGTCTCTTTGAAGCTGGGTGACCCCAGGCAGGCCTCTGAAGCTACAGTCCACATCCCTTAATTAGAGATAGTAATGGGTACAGCTAAGTAGGATGTATAAAGAAATGACTCGTACAGTTCCTACCTGGTGCCTGGGAGCATGTAGGGAGCCCAGAGGAAAGGCAGTTGTGTTGGTGACAAATTTACCCATGTACCAGCTCTTCCACTTGTTGATTCTGGCATAATATTTAAGAAACAGATGCTTAATCTAAGGTCAGGAATATTTCTTCTTAGGCTTTCTTCTCTGTGTTTTATAGTTTTAGCTCTTAAATTTAGGTCTGTGACCCATTTGGAGTTCATTTCATGTCTCATGTGAGGGGAGGGTCCAGCTTCATTCAGACATTTATAATTTTATGTATCTGCATGTGGAAGAAGGAACACGGTTTAGTCACTGTAGTACCTTAGGTTGTCACTTGTAGGGAACTGTCAATAGATCCCAAAGAATATTTATAGTAAATAATCCTTGAAGCAGCTGTCCAAGACTGTGAGGGAAGTCCTCAAAGGAGGTTAACTTCTACCTTCTGCAGAGGTGGAGCGATGTCTTCCATAAGAGCACACACACCCCTGTGGTGGCCACAGGAGATATTGCAGGAGTACCACAGAGCTCCCTGACCTGTATGCAAAACAAACCACATTCAACCTTGGACATCATCAAGGATCCCAGAGAGATCAAAAACAATTCTGTAAAATTCAATGTTTTGGAGGATGTCTTCTAGGAAATCTATGAAAAAATTGGCTTCTTCCCAAGTGCACTATTTTGAAAAGTATTTTCTGAGCTGCTGACTCAGGCCTTGATTCAAAGGATAGAAAGCAGAGAGAATGGTGCATGCCTCCCAAGAGGCACAGCTTGTAGGGTGGGAAAGTGTGGGGAAATAACTTGTCTAAGCCACAGCTCTGTATATCCGGTTGAAAGAAAACAGTAAAAGAAACAAGCCACATTTATGGATTCCTTTGCTTACATTAACCACAAAACATTTTAGACAATTTGTAAATGATCTCTCAGAATACCTGTATCCTTCTTTTCCCAGTTAGATAACATCAAACTATATTCCCAGTTAATTTTTTACAGATTAGGAGAACATGATAAGATATATGGAATCCAAAATGATTCTACAAAAATCCTCATGGAACCAACAGATGGATTAAGTCAAGCTTAAGGACACAGATTCAATACACATTAATGAGTTTTATCTCTACACATGAATAACAAGTTTATCACTGAGAGAAAGTAAGAAAAGAATTTTTAATTGATAATCACTTAAAAAGAATAAAATACTTACAAAGCATTTTACTCAATACGGGAAAGGCCTGTATATTGAAAACCATTAATCATTAATGAAAGAATTTCGAGAAGACAGAAGGAAGTCTTTAGATATCCCATACTAATGGATCCCAAGAACATATGTAATCCAAAAGTACACACTGCAAAAAGCAATCTAAACATTCAGTTCAAACCCCATCAACATTTAATGGCTTTTTCAGAAATAAGAACAGCAATGATACAAAGTGAATAATACCATGCAAGGCCTTGAATAGCCAAAGCCATCTGGAGAAAGAACAAAACTGGAGGTGTCATGCTTTCTGAACTCAAAGTGTATTACAAAGTTGTAGAAATCAAAATGGTATAATATGGATATACAGACAGACACACATTTGAATGAAACATAGTACAAAGACCAGGAAGAAACTGACACATATGTGTCAATTCACTTCCAACCAAAGCTCCACGAATAAAAAATAGGGAAGTAACAGTCTCCACGTTAAGTAGTTCTGGAAACAGTGGGCAACCTCAAGTAAAGCAATGCAACTGAATGTCTATCCAACCCCATCCACAACAACAGAGCCAACACGTGACAAAGGCTTCAAAAAAACAGCTACAACTATAAAATACCTAGACAAAAATTGGACAGAATGTTATTAACAACCCCACTTTTTTTTTTTTAACAATCTTCATGACAAAAATTTGAACTCAAGATTCTGAGATCAAGAGATAGAGAGGAGGAGTCAAGATGGCGGAGAAGTAGCAGGCTGAGACTACTTCAGGTAGCGGGAGATCAGCTACATAGCTTATCTAAAGACTGCAAACACCTACAAATCCAACGGGAGATTGAAGAGAAGAAGAACAGCAATTCCAGAAACAGAAAATCAACCACTTTCTGCAAGGTAGGACTGGCGGAGAAGTGAATCCAAAGCGACGGGAAGATAGACCGCGGGGGGAGGGGCCGGCTCCCGGCGAGCGGCGGAGCAACGGAGCAAAATCAGGACTTTTAAAAGTCTGTTCCGCTGAGGGACATCACTCCAGAGGCTTAACTGGGGTGAAGCCCAGGCGGGGTAAGCGCGGCCTCAGGTCCCGCAGGGTCGCAGAAGGATTGGGGGTGTCTCAGTGTCGCAGAGCTTACCGGTATTAGAACGGGGAAGCCGGCTGCAGAGACAGAGCCGAGGAGTGACTCTCAGCTCAGGGTTGCCTTGAACCGGTCGCAGGCTCGGTCAGCTCGGAGCGCGGCCTGGAGGCCAGGGTGACGGGAGTCATTTGGCGCTGTTCTCTGAGGGCGCACTGAGGAGTGGGGCCCCGGGCTCTCGGCTCCTCCGGGCCGGAGACCGGGAGGCCGCCATCTTTATTCCCATCCTCAGGACTCTACGGAAAGCGCTCAGGGAACAAAAGCTCCCAAGAGCGAACCTGAGTGGATGACTCAGCGCGACCCCGGGTAAGGGCGGTGCAACTCCGCCTGGGGCAAAGATGCTTGAGAATCACTACAACGGGCCCCTCCCCCAGAAGATCTATGGGAAACCCAGCCAGGACCAAGTTCACCTACCAAGGAGAACGGCGGAATTCCAGAGGAGAAGAAAGCAAAGCACGGAACTCATGGCTTTCTCCCCATGATTTTTTAGCCTTGCAGTTAATTTAATTTTTTTTTTCTTTTTCAATTTTTTTTTTCCTTTTCTCTTCTTCTGCTAAATTTTTTTAACTTTTACCGTTTTCTTTTTTTAACGTTTTTTAAATAGTTTATCTAATATATATATATTTTTCCTCTTTTTATATTGTTTCTTTATCGGCTTTCTTTTTTTTAATAGTTTTTTTTTCTTTCTTTCTTTCTGAACCCCTTTTTATCCCCTTTCTCCCCCCTCACAATTCAGGATCTCTTCTGATTTGGCTAAAGCATATTTTCCTGGGGTTGTTGCCACCCTTTTAGTATTTTACTTGCTCCTTCATAAACTCTTATCTGGACAAAATGACAAGGCTGAAAAATTCACAACAAAAAAAAGAACAAGAGGCAATACCAAAGGCTAGGGACCTAATCAATACAGACATTGGTAATATGTCAGATATAGAGTTCAGAATGATGATTCTCAAGGTTCTAGCCGGGCTTGAAAAAGGCATGGAAGATATTAAAGCAACCCTCTCGGGAGCTATAAAAGCCCTTTCTGGAGAAATAAAAGAACTAAAATCTAACCAAGTTGAAATCAAAAAAGCTATTAATGAGGTGCAATCAAAAATGGAGGCTCTCACTGCTAGGATAAATGAGGCAGAAGAAAGAATTAGCGATATAGAAGACCAAATGACAGAGAATAAAGAAGCTGAGCAAAAGAGGGACAGACAGCTACTGGACCACGAGGGGAGAATTCGAGAGAGAAGTGACACCATAAGACGAAACAACATTAGAATAATTGGGATTCCAGAAGAAGAGGAAACAGAGAGGGGAGCAGAAGGTATATTGGAGAGAATTATTGGAGAGAATTTCCCCAATATGGCAAAGGGAACAAGCATCAAAATCCAGGAGGTTCAGAGAACCCCCCTCAAAATCATAAGAATAGGTCCACACCCCGTCACCTAATAGTAAAATTGACAAGTCTTAGTGACAAAGAAAAGATCCTGAAAGCAGCCCGGGAAAAGAAGTCTGTAACGTACAATGGTAAAAATATTAGATTGGCAGCAGACTTATCCACAGAGACCTGGCAGGCCAGAAAGAGCTGGCATGATATATTCAGAGTACTAAATGAGAAAAACATGCAGCCAAGAATACTATATCCAGCTAGGCTATCATTGAAAATTGACGGAGAGATTAAAAGCTTCCAGGACAAACAAAAACTGAAAGAATTTGCAAATACCAAACCAGCTCTACAGGAAATATTGAAAGGGGTCCTCTAAGCAAAGAGAGACCCTCAAAGTAGTAGATCAGAAAGGAACAGAGACAATATACAATAACAGTCACCTTACAGGCAATACAATGGCACTAAATTCATATCTCTCAATACTTACCCTGAATGTTAATGGGCTAAATGCCCCAATCAAAAGACACAGGGTATCAGAATGGATAAAAAAACAAAAACCATCTATATGTTGCCTACAAAAAACTCATCTTACACCCGAAGACACCTCCAGGTTTAAAGTGAGGGGGTGGAAAAGAATTTACCATGCTAATGGACATCAGAAGAAAGCAGGAGTGGCAATCCTTATATCAGATCAATTAGATTTTAAGCCAAAGACTATCATAAGAGATGAGGAAGGACACTATATCATACTCAAAGGAACTGTCCAACAAGAAGATCTAACAATTTTAAATATCTATGCCCCTAACGTGGGAGCAGCCAACTATATAAACCAATTAATAACAAAATCAAAGAAACGCATCGACAAGAATACAATTATAGTAGGGGATTTTAACACTCCCCTCACTGAAATGGACAGATCATCCAAGCAAAAGATCAACAAGGAAATCAAGGCCTTAAATGACACACTGGACCAGATGGACATCACAGATATATTCAGAACATTTCATCCCAAAGCAACAGAATACACATTCTTCTCTAGTGCACATGGAACATTCTCCAGAATAGATCACATTCTTGGTCCTAAATCAAGTCTCAACCGGTATCAAAAGATTGGGATCATTCCCTGCATATTTTCAGACCACAATGCTCTAAAGCTAGAACTCAATAACAAGAGGAAATTTGGAAAGAACGCAAATACATGGAGACTAAACAGCATCCTTCTAAAGAATGAATGGGTCAACCAGGAAATCAAAGAAGAATTGAAAATATTTATGGAAACAAATGATAATGAAAACACAACAGTTCAGAATCTGTGGGACACAACAAAGGCAGTCCTGAGAGGAAAATATATAGCGGTAAAAGCCTTTCTCAAGAAACAAGAAAGGTCTCAGGTACACAACCTAAACCTACACCTAAAGGAGCTGGAGAAAGAACAAGAAAGAAACCCTAAACCCAGCAGGAGAAGAGAAATCATAAAGATCAGAGCAGAAATCAATGAAATAGAAACCAAAAAAACAATCGAACAAATCAACGAAACTAGGAGCTGGTTCTTTGAAAGAATTAATAAGATTGATAAACCCCTGGCCAGACTTATCAAAAAGAAAAGAGAGAGGACCCAAATAAATAAAATCATGAATGAAAGAGGAGAGATCACAACGAACACCAAAGAAATACAGACAATTATAAGAACATACTATGAGCAACTCTACGCCAACAAATTTGACAATCTGGAAGAAATGGATGCATTCCTAGAGACATATAAACTACCACAACTGAACCAGGAAGAAATAGAAAGCCTGAACAGACCCATAACCAGTAAGGAGATTGAAACAGTCATCAAAAATCTCCAAACAAACAAAAGCCCAGGGCCAGACGGCTTCCCGGGGGAATTCTACCAAACATTTAAAGAAGAACTAATTCCTATTCTCCTGAAACTGTTCCCAAAAATAGCAATAGAAGGAAAACTTCCAAACTCATTTTATGAGGCCAGCATCACCTTGATCCCAAAACCAGACAAGGATCCCAACAAAAAAGAGAACTACAGACCAATATCCTTGATGAACACAGATGCAAAAATTCTCGCCAAAATACTAGCCAATAGGATTCAACAGTACGTTAAAAGGATTATTCACCACGACCAAGTGGGATTTATTCCAGGGCTGCAAGGCTGGTTCAACATCCCCAAATCAATCAATGTGATACAACACATTAATAAAAGAAAGAACAAGAAACATATGATATTCTCCATAGATGCTGAAAAAGCATTTGACAAAGTACAGCATCCCTTCCTGATCAAAACTCTTCAAAGTGTAGGGATAGACGGCACATACCTCAATATTATCAAAGCCATCTATGAAAAACCCACTGCAAATATCATTCTCAATGGAGAAAAACTGAAAGCTTTTCCGCTAAGGTCAGGAACACGGCAGGGATGTCCTTTATCACCACTGCTATTCAACATAGTACTAGAAGTCCTAGCCTCAGCAATCAGACAACAAAAGGAAATTAAAGGCATCCAAATCGGCAAAGAAGAAGTCAAACTATCACTCTTCGCAGATGATATGATACTCTATGTGGAAAACCCAAAAGACTCCACTCCAAAACTGCTAGAACTTGTCCAGGAATTCAGTAAAGTGTCAGGATATAAAATCAATGCACAGAAATCAGTTGCATTTCTCTACACCAACAACAAGACAGAAGAAAGAGAAATTAAGGAGTCCATCCCATTTACAATTGCACCCAAAACTATAAGATACCTAGGAATAAACCTAACCAAAGAGACTAAGAATCTATACTCAGAAAACTATAAAGTACTCATGAAAGAAATTGAGGAAGACACAAAGAAATGGAAAAATGTTCCATGCTCCTGGATTGGAAGAATAAATATTGTGAAAATGTCTATGCTACCTAAAGCAATCTACACATTTAATGCAATTCCTATCAAAATACCATCCATTTTTTCAAAGAAATGGA
The DNA here is from genome assembly GCF_902655055.1 of Lutra lutra. Classification (NCBI taxonomy): domain Eukaryota; kingdom Metazoa; phylum Chordata; class Mammalia; order Carnivora; family Mustelidae; genus Lutra; species Lutra lutra. The sequence goes on along the minus strand of NW_025923847.1, from coordinate 137,630 downwards.
ACAAATAATCCTCAAATTTATATGGAACCAGAAAAGACCTCGAATAGCCAAAGGAATATTGAAAAAGAAAGCCAAAGTTGGTGGCATCACAATTCCAGACTTCAAGCTCTATTACAAAGCTGTCATCATCAAGACAGCATGGTACTGGCACAAAAACAGACACATAGATCAATGGAACAGAATAGAGAGCCCAGAAATGGACCCTCAACTCTATGGTCAACTCATCTTTGACAAAGCAGGAAAGAATGTCCAATGGAAAAAAGGCAGCCTCTTCAATAAATGGTGTTGGGAAAATTGGACAGCCACATGCAGAAAAATGAAATTGGACCATTTCCTTACACCACACACGAAAATAGACTCAAAATGGATGAAGGATCTCAATGTGAGAAAGGAATCCATCAAAATCCTCGAGGAGAACACAGGCAGCAACCTCTTCGGCCTCAGCCGCAGGACACTACATAATTCTTAAAGGAACTATCCACCAAGAAGATCTAACAATTGTAAATATCAATGCCCGTAATAGACCACATACGGGGTCACAAATCAGGACTCAACCGATACCAAAAGACTGAGATTATTCCCTGCATATTCTCAGATCACAATGCTTTGAAACTGGAGCTCAATCACAAGGAGAAGTTCAGAAGGAACTCAAACACCTGTAAGCTAAAGGCCACCTTGCTTAAGAATGTTTGGATCAACAAAGAGATTAAAGAAGAACTTAAACAAATCATGTAAACCAGTAAGAATAAAGACACTTTGTCCAAAACTGATAGGATACAGCAAAGGCAGTCCTACGGGGGAAACACATAGCCATCCAAGCCTCCCTCAAAAAAATTGCAATACCCAGAATACACCAGAAGTCTCTACACCTTAAGGAACTGGTGAATCAACAACAAATTAAACCAATTCCACACACAAGAAGGGAAAAAATCAAGATTAGAGCAGAGATCAGTGAGATAGACACTAGTGATACAGTAGAACGTATCAATGAAACTAGAAGCTGGTTTTTTGAAAGAATCAATAAGATCGATAAACCATTGGCCACACTAATCCAAAAGAAAAGAGAGAAGGCCCAAATTAATAAAATTATGAATGAAAAGGGAGAAATCACAACTAACACAAAGGAAGTAGAAACAATCATCAGAAGTTATTATCAACAGTTATATGCCAATAACATAAGCAACCTAGATGAAAAGGATGCATTCCTGGAAAACTATAAACTTCCAAAATTGAACCAGGAAGAAATTGACAACGTGAATAGATAGATATCTAGTAACAAGATTGAAGCAGTGATCAAAAACCTCCAAAAAAAGAAGAGCCCAGGATCTGACAAATTCCCTGGGGCATTCTACCAAACTTTCAAAGAAGAAATAACAGCTATTCTCCCAAAGCTGTTTCAAAAAATTGAATCAGGAGGAAGACTTCCAGACTCTTTTTATGAAGCCATCATTACCCTCATCCCCAAACCAGGCAAAAACACCACCAAAAAGGAGAATTTCAGACCAATATCACTGATGAATATGGATGCTAAAATTCTCAACTAGATCCTAGCAAATAGAATCCAACAACACATTAAAAAGATTATCCACCATGACCAGGTGGGATTCTTCCCTGGGTTGCAAAGGTGGTTCAACATTCCAAATCAAGCAATTGATATAACAAATCAATAAGAGAAGAGAGAAGAACCACATGGTCCTCTCAATTGATACAGAAAAAGCATTCCACAAAATACAGCATCCATTCCTGTTTAAAATGCTTCAAAGTATAGGGATAGAGGGAACATTCCTGAACATCATAAAATCTATCTACGAAAGACCCACAGCAAATATCATCCTCAATGGGAAAAAGCTCACAGCCTTCCCATTGAGATCAGGAACATGACAAGGATGCCCAATCTCGCCACTCTTGTTCAACATAGTATTAGAAGTCCTAGCAAAAGCAATCACACAACAAAGAGAAATAAAAGGTATTCAAATTGGCTATGAAGAAGGCAAAATCTCTCTTCACAGATGGCAAGACACTTCATATGGAAAACTCAAAAGACTCCATCCCCAAACTACTAGAACTCATACAGCAATTCAGTAATGTGACAGGATACAAAGTCAATGTACAGAAATCAGTGGCTTTCTTATACACTAACAATGAAAATGCAGAAAGGGAAATTAGAGAATCAATTCCATTTACTATAGCACCAAGAACCATAAGATACCTGGGAAAAAACCTAACCAAAGAGGTAAAGGATCTGTACTCGAGGAACTACAGAACACTTACAAAAGGAATTGAAGAAGACAGAAGAATATGGAATACCATTCCATGCTCTTGGATCAGAAGAATAAAGATTGTTAAAATGTCTACACTGCCTAGAGCAATCTATAGTTTTAATGCCATTCCGATCAAAATTCCACCGGTATTTTTCAAAGAGCTGGAGCAAATAATACTAAAATTTGTATGGAATCAGAAGAGACCCCGTATTGCTAAGGAAATCTTGAAAAAGAAAAAAAAAAAAAAAAACTGGGGCATAGCGTTAACTGATGTCAAGCTTTCCTACATAGCTGTGATCACCAAGACAGCATGGTACTGGCATAACGACAGACACGTAGACCAGTGGAACAGAGTAGAGAGCCCAGTTAGGTACCCTCAACTCTACGGTCAAATAATCTTAGACAAAGCAGGGAAAAATATATACAGTGGAAAAAGACAGTCTATTCAATAAATGGTGCTGGGAACATTGGACAGCTATATGTAGAAGAAGGAAACTCGATCATTCTCTTACACCGTACACAAAGCTAAACTAGAAATGGATAATAGACCTCAATGTGAGACAGGAATCCATCAAAATCATAGAGGATATCATCTGCAGTAACCTCTTTGATAGCAGTCACAGCAGCTTCTTTCAAGATATGTCTCCAAAGGCAAAGTGAAAATGAACTTTTGGGACTTCAACAAGATCAAAAGCTTCTGCACAGCAAAGTAAACAGTCACCAAAACAAAGAGGCAACCCACGGAATGGGAGAAGATATTTGCAAAAAACAGTACAGACAAAAGGCTGATATCCAGAATCTATAAAGAACTTCTCAAACTCAACGCACACAAAACAGATAATCATGTCAAAAAATGGACAGAAGACATGAAGAGACACTTGTCAAATGAAGACATACAAATTGCTACCAGACACATGAAAAAATGTTCATCATCACTAGCCATCAGGGATATTCAAATTAAAACTATATTGAGATACCACTTTACACCAGTTAGAATGGTCCAAATTAGCAAGAGTGGAATCAATATGTGTTGGAGAGGATGTGGAGAAAGGGGAACCCTCTTACACTGTTGGTGGGAATGCAAGTTGGTGCACTGCTTTGGATAACAGTGTGGAGATTCCTCAAGAAATTAAAACTAGAGCTTCCCCATGACCCTGCAATTGCACTACTGGGTATTTACCCCAAAGATACAAATGTAGTGAAATGAAGGGCCATCTGTATCCCCAATGTTTATAGCAGCAATGACCATGGTCACCAAACTGTGGAAAGAACCAAGATGTCCTTCAACTGACGAATGGATAAGGAAGATGTGGTCCATGTGCACTATGGAGTATTATGCCTCCATCAGAAAGGATGAATACCCAACTTTTGTATCAACATGGATGGGACTGGAGGAGATTATGCTGAGTGCAATAAGTCAAGCACAGAGAGTCAATTATCATAGGGTTTCACTTATTTGTGGAGCATCACAAATAACATGGAGGACATAGGGAGATGGAGAAGAGAGGAACGTTGAGGGAAATTGGAAGGAGAGATGAACCATGAGAGACTATGGACTCTGAAAAACAATCTAGGGGCGGGGGATAGGAGTTTGGGTAAACCAGGTGGTGGGTATTATGGAGGGCATGTATTGCATGGATCACTGAGTGTTGTGCATAAACAATGAATTCTGTTATGCTGAAATGAAATAAATAAAAAAAAGAAAGAAATCACAGGATTCATGCCATTCATGCAGGGTGATCCTACCAGTACTCAGCTCACAAAGTGGCCTGAGATACTATCAGTTCAGACATCATTTACTTCAATTATTTATATGGACGCCAAGAAACTTTTTTTCTTTTTCCTTAAGGGTCTATTAATTTATTGGTTGATTGACAGATTTGAGAGAGAGGCAAAGAGAGAGTGGGAGAAGCAGACCGAGAGACAGAATCCTCAAGCAGACACTAGCATATGTGCTCAGCGCTATGAGGAGCTCTGTGTCAGGACATAGAGAACATGACCTGAACCAAAACCAAGAGCCTTATGATTAACAATGAAACCCTGAGTCACCTTATTCTTTTTAGGGCTGTAGACTCTCTTGTCCCTCCTCTTTGCCATAAGTCACTGAGATCTGGAGGGGTCAGTCTGCCCTCCAACACCCAATTCTCCTGGTGTCTATAGCACTGACTCATGTCTCCTCTGATTCACCTCAGGGTAAAAATAGCTCAATCAGAAATAGAAATGAGACCTCTGTGCTATTTACCAACTGGGCAAACACGCTGGAGACAGAAATAGAACACCTGGCACCTGCCTTTCTTTTTTTTTTATTTTTTTTTTTATTTTTTTCAGCATAACAGTATTCATTATTTTTGCAACACACCCAGTGCTCCATGCAATCCGTGCCCTCTACAATACCCACCACCTGGTGCCCCCAACCTCCCACCCCCCACCCCCCAAAATTCCCAGATCGTTTTTCAGAGTCCATAGTCTCTCATGGTTCACCTCCCCTTCCAATTTCCCTCAACTCCCTTCTCCTCTCCATCTCCCCTTGTCCTCCATGCTATTTGTTATGCTCCACAAATAAGTGAAACCATATGATAATTGACTCTCTCTGCTTGACTTATTTCACTCAGCATAATCTCTTCCAGTCCCTTCCATGTTGCTACAAAACTTGGGTATTCATCCTTTCTTTTCTTTTCTTTTTTTTTTTTTACAGCTTTATAAACATATATTTTTATCCCCAGGGGTACAGGTCACCTGCCTTTCTAAGAAGAGATCTAAACTCTGTCTACATGTTCCAGGGTACATACCAAGCCTTTGCTACCACCCAAGAGGTGCTGGACCTCCTATTTGCAAGGAGAGTACCCTGCCCCTAACTGCCAAGTGTGATTTGGCCAATGCCTGGTTGTGAGATTTTGGCATGTCTCCAAACTTCCCCAAGCCTCAATTTGTCCTGCCTGGGGCAGAGTTATTATGGGGACTCAGTGGGGACTTGTATGGAAAGTACACCTGGGTGCCTGATCCTGTGGAATAGTCTGCTAGAGGGCCTGTGGTCACACTATTTGAGCATTCTCCCGCTCCTCATAACGAAGCCTCTGACTCATCCCTCACTATCACTATGGTCTTGAGCTGGGCTGTCATGCCATTGAAAGGGAGATCTGAGACTCCATCTCGGGTCTGTGTCTGGGTGAATCCAGAGCAGGGATACCTGGGTGTGAGCAGGGGACCAGGCCCACTCAGATATCTGTGATGGACTCATTGGGGCCCTTTCATTCGTCAAGTATTCAGGAATCCCCACTCAGTGAAGGAATTCATATAGGAGCTGAATATTATCCCTACACAGAACAGAGAGCGCCCCAGGGCTGCAGACTAGCCAGGGCTCAGATGATGAGAGGTAGCATCCACAGGACATTTCATGTGATGCCCCCTGGCCTCCTCTAGATATGGTTGCATTTTCTCCTGCTATGATAAGGTCAGCAGAGCTCAGGAGAAGTGGAATGTGTGAGTGAGCTTCAGCTGATAAAGGAGGGCTTTCTCTCTCCACCAGGGTAATGAGGTATGGTGAATTAGAGGGGTTGCTGGACCTTCATCCACACATCTGTTTTTCCTGCTTTAGGGTAAATGTCTGAGAGATTTTTCGGAAAATGAGAAGGTGTCCTGGGGAGATGTCGTTGGTGTCTGAGCTCTGTGGAAAAGCATAGTGGGATGGAGGACAGCTTCAACCCCTAAGAGGGTCATTCTCCATCCCTGCCCCCTCCCAGCCCTATCTCTGCCCCAATTCTAGGACTCTGAACTGAGGATTTAGGAACTGTCACACAGATGTCTGTTAGAACCTGGACACTAGGTGTTCAGAGGGTACTCAGGAGACCCAGTGAGAGGTCAGGGACCACACAACCCACAATCTGTGGGAGATTAGTGTCAGTGGAAGGAGACCCACTCATGGCACCTAGAGAATAAAGCAGCACATGGGCACAGGATGCAAAGTTTGAGGTATTGGGAGGGTGCTGGGAAGGCCTGGATAGAGACAGAGTACTTTTGTTCCCTCCTTGTTTGGATCTTTACAGAGCAGTGGTGTGTGCAGTTCGGGTAAATGGTGTGTGCTGAGTAGTGGTATATACAGTGAAGTCAGACTCCACCCCTCCTTGGGAACATGCAGGTGAATTCAAGTGGCATGTGAACAAGGAGACAGACTGAGGAGTGTGTCCAGATGCCCTCAAAAGCAGAGAAATGCACACACCATTGATCAAAGACTCCCGCTCATAATGCCTTTTTGCCAGCCTGCCATCTGTGACCAGGCCTGTCCTGGGCAGGGCTGACAGATAACAGGTGGGGAAGGATTAGGAGTAGTCTCTGAAAGGAGCTGGAAATCCAGGGGCCCATGTTCCTACAGGGGATTTCTGGGATATTGGTTTGGATGGGTGCCCTGTCCTCTGACTTCTCTGCCTACTTACTTGTCCCCAGGGCCATCTATTCCATCTTGAGCACATGGCTGAAACAATATTCTGGGGATTTTTTCCTGTGCCTAGATTTCTCAGCCTGAATATGCTGCTGGCATACATGGGGCTCAATATGCCATGCTCAGACCTGGAGCATCATGCCCAGCTTCTGCTCTCACAGCTGCAACACCTTGAGCTCATGCAGCCAGACACTGGGGAGAGGAGGACTGGGGGTGACTGATGTGGGACTGAGGAGGAGATAGGGTGGGCCACATTGAGTAAGCCTCCATAGATTATTATTAGTCTGAGAGAAATGAGTAGTCTCAGATACCTGTCCCCATGGGCTTCAGTTGGGGAGATATTCCAAGGATTGGGTTTTGAATGCAGACCATATTGAGTGGTGGGAAAGGTTTCATTTATAAGGCAAAAGGGAAGTAAATATACTGATGATACTTTCTCTTCTTGGAGCTACAGCAGCATACCCAGAGCAAGATCCTGATCCACATCAGGAAACTGCCCCAACACCCATTCTGCCACCTGCCACATCTTTGGAGCCTGAGCTGGCCCACCCCATCCCTGCTGCTGTTGCTCACCAGTCAAGAAGAGCAGTGACTTCATCTCTGTTGCTGGGGCCAGTGCAGCTGGTAGTCAGAGCTCTAATTAACGCTCCTGAGATGGAAGATCCAGCAGCCCCTTTGCCTGAACTGGAGGTCCAGAAGGGTCCTGCCTCTGCTCCTGGAGTTCCTGAGGGGCCGGAACCACCAGCTGCCTCAGTGGAGCAACCGGCCTCATCCCCTGAGCAGCAACTGGTGCAAGCTGTAGCCCCAAACAATGCCTTCCCCTCTCCGTCATTGCCTTCTTTGTAATATTTGTGTTTTATATACACCAGTATAGTGACTTAATAGATTTTGTTCATTAAATAAAGTAGAATTTGTGGTGCCTGGGTGGCTCAGTGCATTAAAGACTTTGCCTTCAGCTCAGATCATGTTCTCAGGGTCCTGGGATCGGGCCCCACATCAGGCTCTCTGCTCAGTTGGGAGCCTGTTTTCCTTTCAATCTCTGCCTGCCTCTCTGCCGACTTGTGATCTCTCTCTGTCAAAATAAATAAAATAAGGGCTCCTGGGTGGCTCAGTGGGTTAAAGCCTCTGCATTCAGCTCAGGTCATGATTCCAGGGTCCTGGGATTAAGCCCCGCATCGGGCTCTCTGCTCAGCAGGCAGCCTGCTTCCCTTCCTCTCTCTCTGCCTGCCTCTCTGACTACTTGTGATCTCTGTCAAATAAATAAATAAATAAAATCTTTAAAAAATTAAATAAATAAATAAATAAATAAATAAATAAATAAAGTAGAATTTGAGTTTACATAAAATTTTACTCCTTTTTAGATCCTTTTCAATGTTATATCGACGTCTCATTAGGTATATTCAGAGTTTGGCACAACCATTTACTTCTATGACATTTCCATCACAGAGACACCTGTGCTACTAAGCACTCATTGCTCATTCCCTCACCCCAGTCCCTACAGCCACTGCTCTTCTCTCTGTTTCTGGTATGTACTTTAATTTTTCATGGATTTTCATGTGCCTGGAATCCTACAATATGGCCTTCTCTGTCTGTCTGCAGAAAATAAGAGTGATTCACATTAAAAAAAATATACAAATAACATTTTATTACATGGGAATGTTCCTGAACAAACAAAGATCACGAGAAGCCCCAAAATGAACTATTTTCATTATCTGTGTTAGGGTTCCCTTTCATAAGGATGCCTTGAAATGCAAAAACCACAAGAGAAATGTCTGGGTTCATGAGCCACTTTCAATTCTTTCATTTTTCTGGATAGACTATGTTTAAACTATTCTAATGGGCCTATCATAAAATATTAAAATCATATCTTAAATATTATCATTTATTTGTAACAATTTAGGTAATGAAGTAAATAGTACTTTAGGTTTTATCCAGACTATGTTTATGTAGTAAATAATGATTTAAATATGAAAAGAGAAGGCAGGTTCCTTCTACCAAGAAATAATCACACATAACACACGGTGTCCGTCTTCCCTGCCTTTCCCTGTAAATGTAGCATGTGTGTTTGTGTGCATGAGCACACACATGTGTGTGACAGAGTGGAGCAGGGAAGGTTCCAGGGCTGTACTCTTGTTCTACCTGATGCCCTCACAGTGTACAGGCACTGTTGCTGCTGTCCCCTTGGGCATTCACAGTGCCATTTCCAATTATTTGACTCTCATAATATAAGTAATAAGCATGTCTGTGCCATGAATCTCTGTTTCTCTACAAAGGATTCCTATAAACACCAATACTGGAAAACACTTTAACCACATTTTTGGGGGACTGGTTGCTAGCTCCTCTATGCTGTCTGTATTAAGGAGAAGCATTGCTTTGGGAAGAGGGATCCCAGATTCTATATATGAGACCTGAAATCATGAGAAGGACAAGCCAACAGTAATGCCATTGGGGTATTGGGAGTGACCATAGAGAATGGAGGATCCTGCCCACAATCCCCTCTCATATGTCCTCTCCCACAAGCTTCCCTGCCTTGTGTCCTGAACACACCTCAAACATACCCTGTCTCACGACACGCTTCAAGCCACCTCGTTTACCTTAGCATAGATGCTAACTAGAGCAACCAGACCCTGCTCCATGCCAGCAGAGGGGTGTAGGCAAGGCCACTCCTCTCAGCTTGCTCCCTGCCATTCCTGGCTGAACCCCATCCTATCAGGGAGGAACCTCCAAAAAACAGTGCATGTCAGTGGGTTACAGACAGGTGTTCATCCAGATGTAGTTTTAGCGGCAACAACAAGAACCCCTTGAACTTGTGTGAGCAAGACAGGCCTTTACAAAGCACATTGGCTGCTCATGGAAGCTGCAGGATGGACAGAGCCTCAACCAGGGGCTTTGACACTGGACATAGCTCATCCACATCCCTCAGAATGCTCTAGCTGTGACCCCCACCTTGCTAACCCCAACCATGGAATCCCTCAAGTTAAGCTTGTCTGAAAGAGGGGACTGTGCTTCCTGCTGAGACCCCTCTCCTACCCCAAGTCAGGTAAGAGGGAGTCCACTTGATCTGACACTCTATTAGAGACCATCATCATTAATTCCTATCTTCTCTGCCATGACATGGAGATAACCAGGCACAGAAGATATCCTCAGAGGGAGGACATTTGGGGCTCTCCATGCATGAAGAGGAAAAAAAAAAAAAAACAGCAGTGAGTGGGTCTCAGTGAGAAAGGAGAGCTCTGAGCACAAGGGAAAGAGCTGCCATGGGCCAGGTGCTGCCATATTGGTCAGTGGCACAGGCTTTGTATTGAGTTATATGGAGTGGCCAGGCTTCCTCCTACCAATAGGTCCATCAAAAACCAAAATGGCATCCATAAAGTGCTTTCAACACCAACCACGGAAAGGCAGTGGGACCCAGGCAGCCAAAGAGGCCTAAGATTATTTGTACCAATGATTACACAGTGGGGAAAAAGTGGAAGAGGCATCATGGAATTGAGGGCAGCTAATTTCCCTGATTTGGGGAGAAAGAGCCCCATCAAAAGGCACCCCCATATTTGTTCCAAAAGCAGGTGACAGTTCAGGGGGCTCCAGCCTGCCAGTCTCCACACTGAGGATTGTCCATGTCCAGGACACAAGCTCCAGGAGACATCCTGTCCCAGGGCTGGCCTGTGGAATCCCATATGGAGGTGATGAAGGCTTTCTGGAAGGACAAGTGAGTCAGGAGATACTGGATTGACAGGCTGAAGGGACACAGTATGTCAGAAGCCCAGATCCCATGACAGCAATGTGTTCCCCGTGGGCTAATTTTAGCAGGTAAAACTAAAGATTACTGAGTATCTTTTGAGAGCATCAATCACGTCAGTCAATCCCCCTAACAATTCTATGAGGAGGGTAGAAATGCTGTCTATGTTTGACAAAGAAGGGAACCAAAGCTTTAAGAAACTGACCTTTTACATGCTCCACATTGAGTTACAGGTAGGATTTGAACCCAGGGCTTGGCAGCATTAGGGCCCAACCTCACAAGATGTTTGCATCCAGACGCTTCAGAAGAGACTTCTCAACTCTGAGGTTACACGAGCCTTTGTAACCAGGGATCAACCTCGTCCTACCCAGACAAAGCCTGGCTGGTACTGGGAGAGTCCTCAGTGCCAAGGCACAACATTGTCAGCCAACAGACCCAGGACAAGCCGCAGTCAGAGGTGGGACCACTGTCCCTTGAATTCAGTGAGGTCTCCAGGCCTCGGGGTTGGATGTGGAGCTTTGTGCACCTCTGAGTTCCAGGGCCGAGCCGTGTGGATGGAACACAGAGTCCAATGGCAGAGAGACAGCAGTTCTAGACCCTGCTCGGCCTCTTTGTAGCTGCATGGCCCCAGGCAGGGCTCTGAAGCTACAGACCCCATCCTTAAATTGGAGAATGTAATGGGTACTGGTAAGTGGGATGTAGAAAGAAATGACTCTTACAGTTCCTGCCTGGTGCCTGGGAGCACGTGTGGTGTCCAGAGGAAAGGCATCTGTGTCAGTGACCAATTTACCCATGTACCTGTTCTTCACTTGTTGATTCTGGTATCATCCTTAAGAAACAGATGCCAAAGCTAAGGTCAAGAGGATTTCTTCTCAAGCTTTTTTCACTGAGGTTTATAGCTTTAGCTCTTAAATTTAGTTCTGTGACCCATTTGGTGTTCACTTTCTATCTCCTCTGAGAGGAGGGTCCACAGACCTTCATTCAGTCATTTATAATTTTATGTCTTTTTATGTGTAAGAACAGATGTGATTTAGTCACTGTAGTACCTTAGGTTGAAACTTGTAAGGACTTGTCAATAGATCCGCAAGAATCTGTGGAATAATATTTATTCTATCCTTGAAGAAATTCAATGAGATTATGAAGGAAGTCCAAAAGGAGGTTAACTTGTATCTTCTGTGGAGGTGGAGCAGTATCCTTGTTAAGAGCACGCACCCTCCTCTAGTGGCCACAGGAGTTCCCTGAACTGTCTGTAAAACAAACCAGTCAATGTTGTGCATCATTAAGGATTCACAGAGAGATCAAAACAGTTCCATAAAATTTAACTTTTTGCAGTGTGTCTTCTAGGAAATCTGTGGAAATGGGCTTTTTCCCAAATGCACTATTTGATAAATAGTTTCTGAGTAGCTGAGTCAGGCCCTGGGTTCCAGGATAGAAAGTAGGTAGAATGGTGGGTGCTTCCCAAGAGGCACAGGGTGTACAGTGGGATAGTGTGGGAAATAACTGGTCCACACCAAAGCTCTGTATATTTGGTTGAAAGAAAGCAGTAAAAGAAAACAAGACATATTTATGGATTCCTTTGCTTACACTAACCATAAAACACTTTAGACAATTTGAAAACTATCACTCAACATATCTGTATCCTCTTTTCCCAGTCAGATGACATGAACTTATATTCCCAGCTTATTTTTTATTTATTAGGAGGAGATGGTGACATATATTGAGCTTTTAATGACTCTACAAAAATCTTTGTAGAGAACTAACAGATGGATTAAGTCCTAAACTTAAGGACACAGATTCTATATACAAAAATGAAATTCATCTCTATACACGAATAACATGCTATCAATGACAGGAATTAAGAAAATTATTTGTAATTGATAATCACTCAAAAAGAATAAAATGCATAGGAATTATTTTCACACGGAGGTGAAAGACCTGCATAATGAAAACTTAAGTCATCAATGAAAGAATTTGAAGAAGACAGAGTTAAGTCTGGACATCCCATGCTAATGGAGACCTAGATTATATGTAATCCAAAGGTCCAAACTGCATAAACAATCTAAATATTCAGGGCAAACCCCATCAAGATCCAATGGCATTTTTAGAAATAAAACCAATAATCCTACAGAGTGAATAATACCCCAAAGGTTCCTAAATAGCCAAAGCCCTCTGGAGAAAAAAAAAAAAAAAAAAAACCTGGAGGGATCATGCTTTCTGAATTCAAAATGTATTACAAAGTTGTAGAAATGGAAATTGCATGGTATCGACCTACAGACAGACACACAGATCAATGGAACAGAGTAGGAAACCGAGGGAAAAAACCCACACATATGTAGTCAACTGATTTCCAAAAAAAGCCTCAAGAATGCAAAATAGGGAAGCAAGACTATCCACAATTAGGGTCTTTGGAAACACTGGACAACCTCAAGTAAAACAGTGCAAATGAATGTCTATCCCACCCGATCCAAAACAACGAAGTCACAATGTGGCAAGGACTTCAACAAAACAGCTACACCCAAAAATAGTAGCTGGAAATTGGGCAGAATGTTTTTAACACCCCTGCCTTTATATAATAAGCTCCATGACCAAAATTGGAACTCCAGATTCTGAGATCTAGAGTCAGATCCTGTGCTGACTGAGCGAGTTAAGAACCTTTTAAAACTATGTGGCACAGAGGTGTCAGAATAGATCTATTCATTCATCCCCTTAACATATTTTTTAATTTTTTTATTTTTTCAGCATAACAGTATTCATTATTTTTGCACCACACCCAGTGCTCCATGCAATCCGTGCCCTCTACAATACCCACCACCTGGTGCCCCCAACCTCCCACCCCCCACCCCTTCAAAATTCTCAGATCGTTTTTCAGAGTCCATAGTCTCTCATGGTTCACCTCCCCTTCCAATTTCCCTCAAATCCCTTCTCCTCTCCATCTCCCCTTGTCCTCCATGCTATTTGTTATGCTCCACAAATAAGTGAAACCATATGATAATTGACTCTCTCTGCTTGACTTATTTCACTCAGCATCATCTCTTCCAGTCCCGTCCATGTTGCTACAAAACTTGGGGATTCATCCTTTCTTTCTTTCTTTTTTTTTTTTTTTTACAGCTTTATAAACATATATTTTTATCCCCAGGGGTACAGGTCTGCGAATCGCCAGGTTTACACACTTCACAGCACTCACCATAGTACATACCCTCCCCAATATCCATAACCCCACCCCCCTCTCCCAACCCCCTCCCCCCATCAACCCTCAGTTTGTTTTGTGAGATTAAGAGTCACTTATGGTTTGTCTCCCTCCCAATCCCATCTTGTTTCATTTACTCTTCTCCTACCCCCTCGACCCCCCATGTTGCATCTCCTCTCCCTCATGTCAGGGAGATCATATGATAGTTGTCTTTCTCTGATTGACTTATTTCGCTAAGCATGATACCCTCTAGTTCCATCCACGTCGTCGCAAATGGCAAGATTTCATTTCTTTTGATGGCTGCATAGTATTTCATTGTGTATATATACCACATCTTCTTTATCCATTCGTCTGTAGATGGACATCTAGGTTCTTTCCATAGTTTGGCTATTGTAGACATTGCTGCTATAAACATTCGGGTGCACGTGCCCCTTCGTATCACTACGTTTGTATCTTTAGGGTAAATACCCAGCATTGCAGTTGCAGGGTCATAGGGTAGTTCTATTTTCAACATTTTGAGGAACCTCCATGCTGTTTTCCAGAGTGGTTGCACCAGCTTGCATTCCCACCAACAGTGTAGGAGAGTTCCCTTTTTCTCCGCATCCTCGCCAGCATCTGTCATTTCCTGACTTGTTAATTTTAGCCATTCTGACTGGTGTGAGGTGATATCTCATGGTGGTACTCTCCATAGATGCTGAAAAAGCATTTGACAAAGTACAGCATCCCTTCCTGATCAAAACTCTTCAAAGTGTAGGGATAGACGGCACATACCTCAATATTATCAAAGCCATCTATGAAAAACCCACGGCAAATATCATTCTCAATGGAGAAAAACTGAAAGCTTTTCCGCTAAGGTCAGGAACACGGCAGGGATGTCCGTTATCACCACTGCTATTCAACATAGTACTAGAAGTCCTAGCCTCAGCAATCAGACAACAAAAGGAAATTAAAGGCATCCAAATCGGCAAAGAAGAAGTCAAACTATCACTCTTTGCAGATGATATGATACTCTATGTGGAAAACCCAAAAGACCCCACTCCAAAACTGCTAGAACTTGTACAGGAATTCAGTAAAGTGTCAGGATATAAAATCAACGCACAGAAATCAGTTGCATTTCTCTACACCAACAACAAGACAGAAGAAAGAGAAATTACGGAGTCCATCCCATTTACAATTGCACCCAAAACTATAAGATACCTAGGAATAAACCTAACCAAAGAGACTAAGAATCTATACTCAGAAAACTATAAAGTACTCATGAAAGAAATGGAGGAAGACACAAAGAAATGGAAAAATGTTCCATGCTCCTGGATTGGAAGAATAAATATTGTGAAAATGTCTATGCTACCTAAAGCAATCTACACATTTAATGCAATTCCTATCAAAGTACCATCCATTTTTTTCAAAGAAATGGAACAAATAATCCTAAAATTTATATGGAACCAGAAAAGACCTCGAATAGCCAAAGGAATATTGAAAAAGAAAGCCAAAGTTGGTGGCATCACAATTCCGGACTTCAAGCTCTATTACAAAGCTGTCATCATCAAGACAGCATGGTACTGGCACAAAAACAGACCCTTAACATATTTTTTTTTTTAGAAGAATGTTTCTTGAGATCCTTCTTGTCACTGAGTTTTGGATTTGATATCACAAGCAAAGGCTACAATGAAAAATAAAAAAACTGGGACTGCATCAAACTAAAAGCCTTCTGTACAGCAAAGGAAATCTCTAATCATCAACATATTGAAAAGACAACATACTGAAAAGAGAAATTATTTGCAAACTACCTAAATGAAAAATGTCTCATACCCAAAATATTGAAGAACTCATACAACTCAATAAGACAAAAACAGACAGCAGTTACAAGATGAGCAGAGTTCAGACTAGATATTTTTCCAAAGAAAATACACAGAGGACCAATAAATACATAAAGAGATGTTCACCACCACATATCGCCAGGGAAATGCAAATCAAAGCCCAAAATGTTGTCACCTGTCACCTTTCACCTGTCAGAATGACTAGTATCGAGAAGACCAAACAAGAATTTTGGCCAAAATGTGGAGGAAAGGGAACTGTGCTCTATGGTGGGAATGTCAACAGGCTCTGTTGGTAGAACTGTAAATGTGTGCAGCCGCTATGGAAAACAGAGTCAAATTTTCTCAAAAAGCTCAACATAGGGGCACCCAGCTGACACAATCAGAAGAGTGAGTGACTCTTGATCTTGGGGTCATGAGTTTGAGCCCCGCATTGGGGGTAAAGAGTACTTAAAAAATGGATATAGAGCAACCATATCATCCAACAATTCTCCTCTTATGTATTAGGATGAAGCCAAGTCTTCTCTCTTCTACAGTGAATGCATTTAGTGGTGCCTGGATGGCTCAGTCATTAAGCATCTGCCTTTTGCTCAGGTCATGATCCCAGGGTCCTGGGATTGAGCCCCATATTGGGCTCTCTGCTCAGTGGAGAGTATGCTTCTCCCTCTCCCACTTCCACTGCTTGTGCTCTCTCTGTGTCCTTCTCTCTGTCAAATAAATAAATACAATCTAAATAACTAAAATAAAATGAAGACATATAGTTTGAAGTGCCCCACTGTTTCATTCCAGCACTGAGAGTCTCTGATTCTTTGAAGTAGACTGTAAAGGGTCCTGGCCACCAAAGTCTTAGGTCAACTGCCCTCCAGAGCTCTACTCAAATACTGAGAACTTAGTCTCAGTCTATTCCCCTTGTGCCCACAGTTCTGTCTTCCCCAATCTGTCCAGACCCAGCCCACCATCCTTAGGGAACTTGACATAGCTTGTGGTTTGGCTGCTCCAGGGCTTGCTGAGTCAGCACTGTACCCAAAGCTATGTCCTGAGCTGGCTCCTACAAACATGCCTGGGTCACGCTCGCAGAAGCACAGGCCCCCAACCCATATACTTGCTGATCAGGGAGCATCTCCAAACAATTGCAGTCCCACTGTATCCAATGAGCCATCAGGTGTTCTGTGAAAATTCCTTCCACTCTTGTCCCTCAAACAGTCGAGACTCCCCACAGCAGGTGAGAACAGGTTAAGTCACATGCACATGATCACCAAAATCTTGCTGGCTAAGTCTTCTGCTACTCATGCAGATATTTCCTTCACAGCTCAGCAGTATCTGGAAGTGAGGATATTCTACCAAGTCTTCTGATCCTGAAACCTTCGACCCTTCATCTATCCCATGGTCTGATGTGCCTGGTGTCTTCCTTCTTCCCACAGAAATCTTTTCTTCATGAGGTCCAGCCTTTGGCTCTGAGTGCTGCATTCACCCATGGAATCCACCAGGTAACTCACTTGATCTTTAGAGCCTCCCTGTTGATGGCATGAGAACAATAATCTGGATTTTATGGATTCCTAGGAATTTCTGGAGTGAATAAGTGACAAATATCAGTCCAGCTGTCTCAGATTTTGTTTTGTGTAGGGAAACAGTGACACTGACAGGGCAAGCAAAATCCATTCACATGCAACATATTTCATATATATACATGATCAAAAAGGAAACTTCAACCCATAATTTGTCTCATTGTATATTTATATTTATCCAAAATTATGACTTAAGTTTGATTCCTTCAAAAGGTCCACATAACACAGCAAGAGGCTATTTTATGTGGTCAATTTGAACAGAACCCTAAGTGGTGCTTTTCTTCTCCCATTGCTGAGCTTTTCTGCCTCCAACTTGCAACACATAGCCTATTATTTCTACCTCTTTGGAAGAAAACCAGGTGCCCATCTTAATGCTCAATCCCTTTTTTTTTTTTTTTTTTTTTTTAATAGTGTCCTCTGGTAATCACACAGGAACCATGGCTGCGCCAGGTGAAGAAGACAGACTACCCGCAAGGGAATTGCATTTCCACTTTTGGTAACATTATCTGAGGTGAAATGTTAGATCCCAATAGGGGAAGTTTGGAGTGAATTTTCCTTAACTCCTTCCACACCTGGGTGTGGAATGTGATTGCCTTGGGCCCTGAATGCCACAGCAAGGAGCATTGCTCCAGAACTCCAGACTTTGAAGACTATGGGAGGATTAATGCTGAAACTGCCTGTAATCTAAAGAGTTTGGGAGTAGGGAAGGATAAACAGTGAAGCATCCATGTAGGAAATACCCATTGGATGCTAAAAGTACTTGAATGTTGAGCAAGGACTGGGCCTGATGTCTTTCATCTGACATGTGCTTCCCACAGGAGGCTCCAGAGCAAGGACTAAAGCCACAGTTGATGCCAAACTCAGAGTAGAAATTTAGAGTCCCTTCCAGGCAGTGGAGATGTGAGAGAAAGTGCGGGATTTTGGAAGCAAGTCACCAAAACTTCAGTGCCCCGTTTCTCATATGCTGGCCCTGTGCCTATGGAGTCTTCAAGTCTCTGTTCCCTCACATAGCACACAAAGACCATGATGGTGCCTTTTCTTTCCTTATGCTTGATCAAATGTCATGAGAGAAATCTAAAGCTTGCTTAAAGGTGAGGTTTATTGTTAGATGAAGTTATTACTGACTCATAACAGAGATTCTGAAGTATGAATTTTGTTATTTTACAATGCTGTGAACATGTTTTTGAGTTGTGGTGACATATTTCCCCAGGCTGGTTGAGGTACCACTTAGGGAACAACAAACTCCTGAGGCCCAAGTAGCAGAAGGCTTCCCTCAAGAGAAGGCACAGGGTCCAAGTGAATGCTCATTACTAACAATCCTTGTCTTGAACTCTGGGCATTACCTGCAGGACTGGCCTTTGGAGAAGTACAGTCATCATGAGTTAAAAATTTGCCATACTAGCATTTGTTGGAGCTTTCACAGTGATCATCCTTTGCCAATGCTTAAGTGGTTCTTTAGATAAATAGAAAACAGAAGGAAAATAAATAGAAAAAGAGATAAATAGAAAGAATATGAAAACTTTCAGTCTCTTTCTATGAAGACAGAATTACCCTTTTCCTCAAACTGGGAAAAGATCCCATCAAAAGAAGAATTTCAGACCAATATCCCTGATGAATATGGACACCAATATTCTCAACAAGATCCTAGCTAAGAGGATCCAACAGCACATTAAAAAGAATATCCTCCATGACCCGGTAGGATTGATCTCTGGGAGGCAAGAGGCGTTCGATATTCACAAATCAATCAATGTGATAGAACAAATCAATAAGAGAAGAGAGAACCACATGGTCCTCTCAGTTGATGCAGAAAAAGCATTTGATAAAATACAGCATCCATTCCTGATTAAAACACTTCAATGTAAAGGGATAGAGGGAACATTCCTTAACTTCATCAATCTATCAATGAAAAGCCCACAGTGAATATGATTCTCAAGAGGGAAAATTTAACAGCCTTCCCTTTGAAATCAGGAACATGAGAAGGATGCCTAGTTTCAGCACTGTTCTTTAACATAGTGCTAGAAGTCCTAGAAACAGCAATCAGACAATAACAGCAACAAAATAAAATGTACTCAATTTGGGAAAGAAGAAGTCAAACTCTCTTTCATCGCAGATGACATGATACTTTATATGGAAAACCCGAAAGACTCCTCCCCCAGACTACTAGAACTCATATAACAATTCAGTAATGTGGAAGGATGCAAAATCAATGCCTAGAAATCAATTGCTTTCTTATACACTAACAATGAAAATATAGAAAGGGAAATTAGAGAATTGATTCCATTTACTATAGCACCAAGAACCACAAAATACCTTGGAATAAACCTAACAAAAGAGGTACAGGTTCTGTACTTAAGGAACTAAAGAACACTCATGAAAGTAATTGAAAAACACACAAAAAGATGGAAAAGCATTCCATGCTCATGGATCAGAAGAATAAACATTGTTAAAATGTCTGTACTGCACAGAGCAACCTATACTTCAAATCCATCTCAGTCAAAATTCCACTAGCATCTTCAAAGCGCTGGAACAAACAATTCTAAAATTTGCATGGAAACAGAAAAGAACCCAAATTGCTAATGATGTTTTCAAAAGAAAAACAAAACCGGGGACATCACGTTGCCTGATTTCAATCTTTGTTACAAAGCTTTGATCACCAAGAAAGCAAGGTAATGGCCCCCAAACAGACACATAAACAAGTGGAAGAGAGGAGAGAGCCCAGATATAGACCCAAAACTCTATGGTCAAATAAACTTTGACAACGCAGGGAGAAATATCCAGTGGAAAAAAAGATGGTCTCTTCAATAAATGGTGCTGGAAAAATTGGACAGCTATGTGTAGAAGAATGAAGCTTGACTATCCTCTTACACCATACACAAATCTAAACTCAAAATGGATAAAGACTTCAATGTGAGGCAGGAATCCATCATCCTAGAGGAGAACATAGGCCGTAACCTCTTCGACATCAGCCACAGCAACTTCTTTCAAGATATGTCTCCAAAGAAAGGAAACAAAAGTGAAAATGAATTTTTGGGACTTCATCAAGATCAAAAGCTTCTGCACAGCAAAGGAAACAGTAAACAAGCCAAAGAGGCAAACCACGGAATGGGAGAAGATATTTGCAAATGACAGTACAGATAAAAGGCTGATATCCAGGATGTATAAAGAACTTCTCAAACTCAACACACACAAAACCGATTATAATTTAAAAAAATGGGCAAAAGACATGACCAGACAATTCTCCATGGAAGACATACAGATGACTATCAGACACATGAAAAAAAATATTCAGCATCACTAGCCATCAGGGAGATTCAAATTGAAATCACATTGAGACGCGACCTTACACCAGTTAGAATGGCTAAAATTAACAGGACAGGATACAACAAGTGTTGGAGAGGATGTGGAGAAAGGGGAACCCTCTTACACTGTTGATTGGAATGTAAGTTGTTGCAGCCGCTTTGGAAAACAGTGTGGAGAAGTATTAAGAAAGTAAAAACAGAGCTTCCCTATGACCCTGCAATTGCACTACTGGGTATTTAACCCACAGATACAGATGTAGTGAACAGAAGGTCCATCTGTACACCAATGTTCACAGCAACAATGGCCACAGTCGCCAAACTGGAAAGAGTCAAGAAGCCCTTCAACAGACAATGGATAAAGAAGATATGGTCCATGTATACAATGGAATATTATGCAGCCATCAGGAGGGATGAATACCTAACTTGTATTAATATGGAGGACTGGAGGACATTATGGTTAGGGAAATAAGTCAAGCAGAGAGAGTCAATTATTATATGGTTTCACTTACTTGTGGTGCATAGGAAATTACATGGAGGACATTAGTGGAAGGAAAGGAAAAGTGAATTGGGGGAAATTGGAAGAGGAGCCAAAGCATGAGAGACTGTGGCTCTGACAAACAAACTGAGGGTTTTAGAGGGGAGAGGATTGGGGAATAAGTGAGCCCGGTGGTGGGTATTAAGGAGGGCATATATTGCATGGAGCACTGAGTGTGGTGCATAAATAATTGATCTTGGAACTCAGAAAAATTGAATTAAATTTAAAAAATAATCATTTAGTTACTTATAGGAATCTTAATAAAATATGAAGAGTGAAAAAATACATTTTATTTAAAATGTAATAATGATGCTATTTTATATCTTTATGAGACTTAAACCAAAACCTCCATGACCTACATTCTCTTATTGATAAAATTTACCTCACTTATCACCTTTATAAAAATAAACTTCCTAGATTTCTGCTCCACTGAAAGTTACGTCAGATTTCATTCAGCAGAAAGGGGGTGTATTTACAAGGACAGTAGTAGAATATTTGTGAGAAGACTTTCCATTGTAGCTTTTTTTCTATATTGCACTTTTACCACAGATGATCTAGGAGACAAGACATTGAGAACCCAGAGTAATTCTAATCAGTTCTCAGATGTTAGTCAAATTGAAATGCTCTTTCAGAGCATAGGGAGGTCACTCACTTCATAAAACATACCTGAATAATATCACTTTAAAATATTTTTAGGGACACCTGAGTGGTTCAGTCATTAAGTGTCTGCCTTTGGCTCAGGTCATGATCCCAAGGTCCAGGGATCAAGCCCCACATTGGGCTCCCTGTTCAGTGGGAAGCCTGCTTCTCCCTCTCCTGCTCCTGCTTGTATTCCCTCTATGGTTATCTCACTCTGCCAAATAAATAAATTGCGTATATATCTATATGTAGATAGATATAGATATAGATAAATATATATTTTAACTTTGCAACTTGACACTGTTCCAAAAAATTTTCAGGGATTAGTTAAATTTAAAACAATGTCAAATAGAGCTTCCTTATGACCCTGCAATTGCACTACTGGGTATTTACTCCAAATATACAGATGTAGTGAAAAGGAGGACCACACGTACCCCAATGCTCTTAGCACAAATGGCCACAGTCGCCAAACTGTGGAAAGAATCAAGATGCCCTTCAATGGACAAATAGAAAAGGAAGATATGGTCCATATATGCTATTATCTCCATCAGAAAGGATGACTACCCAACTTTTGTATCAACATGAACGGGACTGGAAGATATTATGCTAAGTGAAATAAGCCAAGTGGAGAGAGTCAATTATCATATGGTTTCACTTATTTGTGGAGCATAAGGAATAACACGGAGGACATGGGGAGATGGAGAGGAGAAGGGACTTGGGGGAAATTGGAGGGGGGGATGAACTATGAGAGACTGTGGACTCTGAAAAGCAATCTGAGGGTTTTGGAGGGTCAAGGATGGGAGGTTGGGTGAGCCTGACGGTGGTATTATGGGGGGCACCCATTGCATGGAGGATGGGTGTGGTGCATATGCAATGAAATCTGGAACACTGAAAAGTAATTTATTGTTTTGTTTTGTTTTGTTTTAAGGAGATACAAGACTCTATCTGAGGACTGTGCCTGGGCAAATCCAGAGTAGGTGTCCCCAGGGGTGAGCAGGGGGTCAAGGCCCACTCAGATATTTGTGATGTGCTGGTTGGGGCCCTTTCGATCAGGAAGCATTCACGAAGTCCCACTCATCACAGGCGATCCTCTAGGAGCTGACTGTGAACCCTGCACAGAACAGAAAGCACCCCAGGGCTCCAGACAAGTTAGGGGACAATCAGTGACACTGAACAAGATGAGAGTTAACATGCACAGGACATTTTATGTGATGACCCATGGCTTCCACTAGATATTGGTATTTCAGCACCTGGGTGGCTCAGTGGGTTAAGCCTCTGCTTTCAGCTAGGGTCGTGGTCTCTGGTTCCTGGGGCAAGCCCCGCATTGAGCTCCATATTGGGCTCTCTGCCCAGTGGGGAGCCTGCTTCCCCTTCTCTCTCTGACTGTCTCTCTGCCTACTTGTGGTTTCTCTCTCTGTCAACTAAATAAATGTAATCTTTAAAAAAAAAAAGGTTTGGGGCGCCTGGGTGGCTCAGTGGGTTAAAGCCTCTGCCTTCAGCTCAGGTCATGATCTCAGGGTCCTGAGATCGAGCCCCGCATTGGGCTTTCTGCTCGGTGGAGAGCCTGCTTCCCTCTCTCTCTCTCTCTCTCTGCCTGCCTCTTTCCCTACTTGTGATCTCTGTCTGTCAAATAAATAAATAAAAATCTTAAAAAAAAAGTTTAAAAATAGATATGGGTGTATTTTCTCCAGCTATGATGAGGTCGACAGAGCCTAGGAGAAGCAGAATATGTAAGTGATATTTGGCTGATGAATGAGTGCATTCTCTCACCCCCATATAAGCCAGGGAACTGTGAGTTGGAGGACTCTTGGACCCTCTTCCCACACATCTGTGATTCCTCCTTAAGGGTGAAGGTCTGAGAGTTCCTTCTGGAGAAAAGAAGGGGCCTGGGGGAACTGTTGATGTGGGCACCTTTGCAGAGCAGAGGGGACTGGAGAACAGCTTTAGACCCTAAGAGAGTCATTCCCCACCCAGCCTCCTCCTAGCCTGACTCTACACCAATCCAGGGAAGCAGAACAGAGGCTGTAGGAAACATCACACTTAGCAATCTGTTGTAACCCGGACACTGGGTGCTCAGAGGGTGCTCAGAAGACCCAGTGAGAGCTCAGGGACAAGACATTCTCCACCCTGTGGGAGAATAGTGTCAGTGGAAGGAGACCCACTCGTCAAAACTAGTGAAAGAGACAGGACAAGGGCAGAGTAAGTAACATTTGAGGTACTGAGAGGGTCCTGGGAAGGCCTAGCTAGAGACAGAGTCACTTAGTTCCCTCCTTGGTTGGATCTTCACAGCAAAGAGGCATGTGCAGTGAGGGTAATTAAGAGGGCAGACACCACCCCTCCCTGGGAACATGCAGTTGAATTCTGTGGCAAGTGGACAAGGAGACAGACTGAGGAGTGTGTCCAGTTCCCCTAAGGACAGAAATGCTCACAGGATTGATCAGTACTCACACTCATAGCGCCTTTTTACACCTTGTCGACTATGACAAGACCTTTCTCAGGCAGGACTGCCAGATCACAGGTGGACAAAGACTAGGAATGGTCTTTGACAGGAGCTGGAAGCCCAGGGACCCAGGTTCCCACAGGAGTTCCCTGGGATATTGGTTTAGGAGGGTGGCCTGTCCTCTCACTCCCCCTCCCAACTATCTCTTCCCAGGACACTCTCTTCTATCTTGCACACATGGCTAGAATAATAGCTCGAGGTTTTGTCCAGCCACCAGAGTTTCCCAGCCTGAATATGCTGCCGGCATACCTGGGGCTCAATATGCCAGGCTCAGATTTAGAGCACCATACGCAGCTTCTGATCTCATACCTGCAGCAGCTTGAGCCCACAGAGACAGGGTCTTGGAGTGAGAAGGGCTGAGTTGACTGATGTGGGCCTATGGATGGGGCTGGTTGGGCAACAATGACCAAGCCTAGAGTACACTTGAGTTGAGAGGGGTGAGTAATCTCAGATCCCTCTCCCCATGGTCTTTAGTCAGGGAGACCTCCCAAGTATTGCTTCCTGGACACAGAAGACATTGAGTGCTAGGAAAAAGTTTCCTTTTTTTAGAAGGAACATGGGAAGTCAATCATGCTGATGATATTTTCTTTTCAAAGAGCTACAGCTCTAGGCCCAGAGAAAGATCCTGAACCACCTCAGCAACTCGCCCCAACTCCTACTGTGGTGCCTGCTGTATCTTCGGACACAAAGCTGGCCCACCCCACTCCTGGTGCTGGAGTTCACGCTTCAGCAAGAGCAGTGGCACCACCTGCCCTGTTGGGGCCAGTGCAGGTGGTAGTCAGGGCTCTAACTCACTCTCCTGAGATGGAAGAACTTTCAGCCCCTTTACCTGACCTGAAGGTCCAGCAGGGTTCTGCCCGTGCTCCTTTTTGGTTCCTTAGGGGCACGAGCCAGCCTCTCTCTCTCTCAGTGGAATAACCAGACTCAGCCGACAATAGCAGCTCATGCTGGCTGCAACCCCAAGGACGGGGTTCCTTGCCCTCATTGTAATTTTTGTGTTTTGTATATACTTTTTTTAAAATGGCTTAATAGATTTTTTTCATAAAATAAAGTGTTATTAGAGTTTACTTAAAAGTTTACTCTGATCCTTTTCAATGGTATATTGAGGTGCCTTTAAGTACTTTAAGCGTGTTGCACAACTAATTACTTGTGGAACATTTCCATCACAGAGTAACCTGGGCTACTTATCACTCACTGCTCATTACCATGCCCCAGTCCCTGCAACCACTGCTCTTCACTTTGTCTCTGCTACTATACCTTATCTGGGATTTTCATGTGACTTGAATCCTACAATATGGCCTTTTCTCTCTGGCTATAGAATATAAGAAAGATATATACTTTTTCATTGTTTTATAAAAGTAACATTTTATTACAAACAAGTGTTCCTGAAAGAACTCTCGTCATGGGAAGTCCCAAAATAAGCTACTCTCATTATCTGGGTTTGTGTTCCCTTTCATAAGGATATCTTGAATGGCAGAAATGGGGGAATTCTGGGTCCATTAGACACCTTTATATTCTTTCATTATCCTGCATAAGCCATGTTTAAATTATTCTAGTGAATAATTTATAAAAAATATTAAAATCACATCTTAAATCTTCCCATGTATTACTAAGAAGTGAGGTAATAGAGTAAATAGTTCTTTAGTTTTAAGCCAGAAAGTGTTTATGTAGTAAAATAA
Organism: Lutra lutra; assembly: GCF_902655055.1. NCBI lineage: Eukaryota > Metazoa > Chordata > Mammalia > Carnivora > Mustelidae > Lutra > Lutra lutra. The sequence goes on along the minus strand of NW_025923847.1, from coordinate 111,980 downwards.
TGACTTAAGTATGACAAAAAGAAGACAAGTTCCTTCTCCAAGAAATAATCACCCATAATGGATTTTGTGCGAATTCCAATGATTTTCCCTCTGGGGTGTGTGTGTGTGTGTGTGCGTGTGGGTGTGGGTGTGGGTGTGGGTGGGTGTGTTATGCTGTGTATGGATGGTAGTGAGAGTTTTTGAGCTGCTCTTCTTTTACCTGATGTCCCCACAGTGGACAGGCACTGTTGTTGCTGTCCTCTTGGGCATTCTCTGTGACAGCACTCAAAGACCTGTTGTTGAACAATTGAACCATTTCCAATTATTTGACTCTTGTCATTCAAGTGATAAGTACATCTGTTCCATGAATCTGTTGCTTTCTGTCTGATTCCTACAAGTTTCACCACTTAAACACTTTAATTCAGGGACATCCCCCTTGTACTGATGACATCAGAAGAGCTTGACAATCAAGAGAGTGAAGAGACCCATGGTGGAGGGACTCTGGGCTCCTGAAAGACCACATGAAGGAGCTCAGTATCCAATCTGAAGATCCATTCAGCACTGTCATGTGAAGAAATCTATGGCAACATGACAGCTTAATTTGGGCAGTAATTTGGTAAATCAGCATAAGGGAATATAACTAGAACATGTTGAAATCAGCAAGTAAACTTAGATAGTTATCAGCATAGAACCTAGAGAAAATGACCAAAGAAGCACTTGGCTTCCTCAATCAATAGAGCATGAGGTACTTGATCTCAGGGTCATGAATTTGAGACCCACATGGAGCACAGAGTTCATGTAGGAAACAAAAGAAAACAACAGGATTTGCACATGACCTAAATCAATTGGGCCTGGACAATAGAGCTGGTTGGTGGTGGGCTGGATCCTCTCTCCTGTTCCTTCAGCCTCTGGGCCCTGAGCACTCAGGTGGTGCCAGTCCTTATCAGGCAAACAGTTTCTCCCTCTTGGAGCTCAGGGTTTAGAGGAACAGATGAACAAACATGACTGAAAAGATGAATGAAAGGAGCATTTGCTCCATGAAACAAGTGTAAGGGACTAAACTGGGTCCTGAACTCCACCAGGGGAGGTATTGGACAAGGCTATGCTGAGATGACATTGAGAATTCCTGTGGCAGGAAAAGAAGAAGGCAGCCCTGCACAAATCCTACTGTATTTAGCCAGGAAGAGGGTACCATGGTGCAGAGGATTGGAAGCAGAATATGATGTTCCCAGAGTGGGGGTTAGAAAGGAGGCCAGGGTGCTAGAAAGGATGTTGCTGAAGGGGGGATCAGAGGAAAGGGAGGAGGACCATGGCCTGGGGCAGGTGGACAGTACCAGTACCCTGCTTCTAGTGCTGTTTGACCACATTTCCCCACAGTTGGGGATTAACCAGGAAACACTGTCTCACAGTCTCAGAGGAGACTTTAAGTTCAGCAATATAGCAGTGTTCAGCTAGGGGCTATTACCAGAGCCCCTCAGTACTTTGGGGCTGTTGACAACACCAAGGCAGGACCTGCTTCACTGATAACCTGAGCTCACTTCGGGTGTTAGCAGGATTCTGTTCATCTCTAAAGGCCTGAGTTCTTCTGTCTGTTGTTGGCCCTCATTGCTATGTCACCTGCCCATGTGTGTGTCAAGGATCGACATAGGGGCTTGAATTCCAGGGTCAGGATCTGAGAGAGAATACAGGTCAGAGGCAGCACAGAGATGGGCAATGAGCTTTTAGAACTTAATCTCAGACAGGGCTTTTGGATCATGGGGCCATGTTCTGTGGAATGGAAGGAATCACTAAGTCCAGACCACACTCCAAGGGACAGGGTTAGACCAAGTTTTGTAAACAATATATGAAATTTCAGGGAACCACTGGGAGGAGAAGGTGACGACCCCAATAGGGTCAGTGCCTTGCCCAGAATGACAGATTTGTATAAGGCTGAACCAGGCATGAACCCAGCTCTTTGTGAGTGTCCTCAACTTTTGGGCCCTGGATGCACCTAGCCATTCACTGGAGGGCTCTGGAGAAAAGTTGTGTAGAAGGTAGGGGCTACAGACATGGAGATGGTTTCAGGGTGAGAGAGAGCATTGATATCATAGCCAGGAGGCATTCCAGGAAGTTCTTGTCTGAGGGGGAGCCCAGGTCATGGCAACCCACTAAGTGGACCCCTATCCACATCACACCCATTGGAAAGGAGGTAATAGGTCTAGGCACAAGATATGCAGTCTCTAGTGGTAAGGGTGGATTCTGACCATCAAGCCTCAAGGCTCCAATTCCCTCTTTAGGGTTTGCTTTGAAAATTAGAAAGCCTAAGGTCGTGAGAAATTATCACCCACCCCTACGTAGAGGGGCTATTATCATCTGGGACTCTAGAATGTGAACACTGATGAACAGTTGTGTGCCTAGAGGAGTGACTGTACACACACACACACACACACACACACACACACACACACACACATCATTAGGGACTGTAGGGTGGGATCTGACGAGTAGCAGGCTCAGAGAAAGTGAGAGGGGGAGGAAAAGGTGCTTGGAGTTATTTCCTACCTGTGACACCACTCCTCCCATAACATAGATATTATTCTACATATGCCTGTGGAAATCTGGAGGTAGCCCATGCTAGAATCACCCGTATTGAACAGACAAGACACAGACCACCCCTGACAGGTATAATGGCATATGCAGGGTCAAGGTAAGGGTAGAGAGTTGTGTCTAAATCTAGGTGGGGTCTTGGATCCACTCAGTCCTTCCTTGGGGGTCTGTGGAGAGGGGTGTGTTGGTGTCCCTCTGTACAGATGTGGTCTTGCATGCAGAAAGGGGATGAGTAGATGGCAGCCCTGATCACTGTCTGTGTAGGTGATAATATCCAGGATGGACATAGATAGGTGACCTCAGGCAGTGAAGTCACTTCCTTGAACACAGACCACAACAGAATTTGGAACTCCGCAACCAGGCACCCAGATTCTAGTGTAGTCCAGTACCAGATACTTGGCTAGAGACATCTGATATGGAAAGATATTCTCTTGCTCCATGCCTACTTCCTGGGTCTCTGGCTTCCAGAAAGCCCAGGAGAATTGCTTTTTCTCTTGCTGCAGACATTGGCCCAAACATTGCCCCCAATGCCTCAGGGTATTTGGCAGGAGGTTCCATAAGGTAATACAAAGGAGCCTAGGCCAGGCCAAGACACCCCTCTGAGCCATGCCATGGCAGCCCCATCCCCTCCTCTTGATTTCCAGCTAAAGAGAGATATGTGGAGGTTTCTGTCACTGGATGGAGGATGTTTCAGGACAGCGGAAACCCTGGTGATCCCTTTATGTTCACCCCAATGTCATGGTGTGCAGGGTACAAAGACGATTGTGAGGTGTGTCTCACCTGTGCCAGAGCACAGCCAAGGCCCTGAAGCTGTGTTATATTTCTATCCTTGGTGGAGATGTGTGCATACTGGGGAGTGGTACATCTGGAAGGGAGTGCCCTGTGTCTGAGGACCAGCAAAGGGAGCCAGACAGGGCACTGAGACCTCCTGCCTGGCGTCTGGGCACTGTCTTTATAGAGCTCCACACAGGAGATGGGGAAGGAGCTGAATGACGACAACCTCTACTCTACCACCTTGAAGGACAAGAAGGTGCCCCACACTGCCAACAGAGTCCAGCGCTGGCTCAGGGTGAGTTCAGGTTCTGGGGAGAACCAACCCACAGGGTTCCAAAGCAGAAAAAAAATGTGTCCCAAGTCCCAGAGCCAGCCTAGTACTGCCCTGGGCTCCCTCCTAAAGTCCTGAACCCACATCAATCTGCATCCCCATTGCCTTTCCAAACTTGCCTCCATGGCTCTGTCCCTGTCTTGGCCAAATGCAGTGTCACTGTCCACATAGTTGTAGGAATATCAGAAAGAGGACTCTAAATGTTGTCTCATCACATTCGTCGAGAATCCTTTTGCCCTGTGTTATGCATTTTCCTATGTTGTGATTCCAGGTGTTCCCATTGTCTTGGCAGTCCTTCCCCAAGTTCTGCAAGTCTTGCACATTATCATGGTGAGTTGGGAGAATTTACCCAAAGGAATAGGGGGCCCATGGTACTATGACTCCTGCTCTACCTTTTGGTTGTGAGGGGACACATACTTGGGGCCCCTCCAGGTTCAGAAAAATGGATCTCACTGTGCTGTACAACATTGCAGAAGGCCAGTCATTTGTCATAACCATTGAGTCCTTCACTGATGCAAGACTTTGACGGTATTTGCTTCTGTTGTGACTCCCATTGCTGCACTAAACATCCTACATGCCCTAATATCCCTGAGCTGTCTCACCTAAGAAAATGACTCTGTGCTCTCATCTCAATAATGGGATACATTATCAGAAATCACAGGATCAATGTCGTTCATGCAGGGAGGTGCTATCAATACTCAGCTCACAATGTAACCTGAGATACTATCAAGTTCAGGCTTCATGTATTCACTTCTTTGTATGGATGCCAAGAACATTTTTTTTCTTTTTCGTTAAAGATTTATTAATTCATTGGTGGTTTGACTCCTTTGAAAAAGATAAGGGGAGACTGGGGATAGGCAGAGGGAGAGACAGAATCTTTATGAACACTCTGCCCTCAGTACGAAGCTCTAAGAGGAACTTGATCTCAGGACATTAAGATAATGACCTGAGCCAAAACCATGACTCCTAGATTTCAGGCAAGGAACCACCCAGTCACCTGATTGTTTTTATGACTGTGGGCCCACTAGTTCCACCTCTTGCCATAAGTCACTGGGATCTTGGGGGTTCAGTCTGTGCTCCAACCCTTAACCTTCATGGTGGCTATAGCACTGTCTCATGACTCCTCTCTTTCAACTTAGGGGGAAAATGGCTCTCCATTGAAGAGGAATGAGACCCACGTGCTGTGGACCAATGGAACCAACCTGCTAAAGAAGCAAATACATCTGGAGCCTGCCTCCTAGGAGGAAACCTCAGCTATGTCAACATATTTCTAGGCTCATACCGAGCCTTTGCCACCACCCAAGAGGTGCTGGACCTCCTGTTTGCAAGGTCAGCACCCTGCACCTAACTGCCCAGCGGGATTTGGCCACAGCCTCATTGTGAGATTTGAGAATGTCCTAAAACATCCCTAGCCTCGGTTTTCTCCTCTGACTGAGGCAGAGTTATTTTAGGGACTCAGTAGAGTCTTGAAATGAAAGTGAACCTGGGTGCCTGGGTCTGTGCAAAGGTCTGTTAACAGGCCTGTCGTTGTACTCATTTATCATTGTCCTGCTTGTCATGATGAAGCCTCTACCTTACCCTCACTACCACTATGGATTTGATCTGGGCTGCATGGTCATTTAAAGGAAGATATGAGACTCTATCTGTGGTCTGTGCCTGGGTGAAACCAGAGCAGTGGTCTCTGGGTGTGAGCAGGGGGCCCAGGCTCATTCAGATATCTGTGAGGGGTTGGTTGGTGCCCTTTCATTCAGCAAGCATTCAGAAAACCCCAATCTGTGCATGTGTTCCTATGGGAGCTGACTGTGAATCCTGCACAAATCAGATAGCACCCCAAGACTCCAGACTAGTCAGGGGTCAGACAGTGACACTGGACACTAAGAGAAATCCACAGGGCATTTCATTAGTTGTCCCCTGGCCTCCTCTAGATATGGCTGCATTTCAGGAGGAGCAGAATATGTGAGTGAGCTTTGGCTGATGAAGGAGGGCCTTCTCTCTCCCCAAGGGCAGCCAGGGGACTGTGAGTTGGAGGGAACCTTGGACACTCATCCCACACATCTGTGCTTCCTCCTTAACGGTGAAGGTCTGAGAGTTTCCTCTGGAGAAAGGAAGGGGCCCAGTGGATCAGTGGGTGTGGGCAATGTGGCAGAGGAGAGTGCACAGGGGAGCATCTTTAGCCCCTAAGAGAATCATTCCCCGTCCTGCCCTCTCTCAGCCCTGACTCTACCCTAATCCTGGGACCCAGAACAGAGACTTCGGGAACCATCACACTCAGCATTCTGTTGGAACCTGGACACTGGGTGCTCAGAGGGTGCTCAGGAGACCCAGTGAGAGCTCAGGGACCAGACATTCCAAACCTTATGGGAGAATGGTGTCAGTGGAAGGAGATCTTCTCGTGGCACCTGGTGAAAGAGGCAGCACATGGCACAGGTGGTGACGTTTGAGGTATTGGAAGGGTCCTGTTAAGGACTAGCTAGAGACAGAGTCCCTTTGTTTCCTCCTTGGATGGCTCCTCACAGAGCAGTGGTGTGTGCAGTGAAGGTAATTAAGAGGACAGACACCACCCCTCCCTGGGCACATGAAGTTGAATTCAAGTAGCAAGTGCGCAAAGAGACAGACTGGAAAGTGTGTCCAGCTCCCCTAAGAAGGACATAAATTCTAACACCATTGACCAAGTACTCACACTAATAGCGGGTTTTGCCACCCTGTCATCTGTGACCAGGCTTGTCTCAGGCAGGACTGCCAGATTGCAGGTGGGCAAGGACTAGAACTGGCCTCTGACAGGAGCTTGAATCCCAGGGACACAGGTTCCCACAGGGGTTCCCTGGGATATTGGACTCCTCTGTCTAACAGTCTTTTCCCAGGGCCATCTCCTCTGTCTTGAACACACGTCAAGGACAATATCCCGAGGATTTTGTCCACCCCCAGTATTTCCTAGCCTGAATATGCTGCTGGCATACCTGGGGCTCAATATGCCAGCTCAGATTTGGATCACTGTTCCCAGCTCTTTCTCTACCAGCTGCAACAGCTGGAAGCCACAGAACCAGGGTCTGGGTATGAGAAGGGCTTGGATGAATGATGTGGGCCGGTGGAGGGTACTGGGTGGGCCACACTGTGTAAGCCTCTAAAGAGTGCAAATGGGCAGAGAGGAGTGAGTATTCTCAGATCCCTGTCCCCATAGTCTTTAGCCATGGAGACCTCCCAGGGATTGGTTCCTGGACACAGAAAACATTGAGTGCTGAGAAAAGTTTCCTTTATTTCTAAGGGACATGGGAAGTCAATCATCGTGATGATATGTTCTCTTCATGGAGCTACAGCACTAGTTTCATAGCAAGATCTTGAACCACCTCAGGAAATTGGCCCAGTTCCCACTGGGTCACCTGCTGTATCTTCAGAGACAAAGCTGGCCCACCCCATCCCTGCTGCTAGTTCTCACCTCTCAGCAAGAGCAGTGGGGCCACCTGCCCTGTTGGAGCCAGTGCAGTTGGTACTCAGGGCTCTAATTCGCTCTCCTGAGATGGAAGAGTTGTCAGCCCCTTTTCCTGACTTGGAGGTCCAGCAGGGTCCGGCCCCTGCTCCCGGGGTTCCCGAGGGGCTCGAGCCAGCACCTATCTCAGTGGAATAACAAGCCTTAGCTCAAAGCAGCATCTCATGCAGGCTGAAACTGGCTGGATGGATTCCCGTTCCCTGTCCTTGCCTTTTTTGTAATTTTTCTGTTTTGTATACACCTGTTTAATGGCTTCATAGATTTTAGTCAAATAAATAAAGTAGAAATTGTGATCTCTTAAACGTTTACTCTGATCCTTTTCAATGTTATATAGAGGTGCCTTTAAGTACAGTAAGAGCATTGTACAACTATTTACTAGTAGAACATTTCCATCACAGAGAAACCTGCGCTATTGATCGCTCACTGCTCATTCCCTCATGCCAGTCCTTGCAACCACTGCTCTTCTCTCTGTCTTTGGTACTTTAGCTCATCTGGGATTTCCATGTGCCTGGAATTCCGCAATATGGCCTTTTCTGTCTGACTACAGAACATAAGGGCGATACATATTATTTTCAGTTTTTTATAAAAATAACACTTTATTACCAATGAATGTTCCTGAAAGAACAATCATGGGAAACTCCAAAATAACCTACTTTTATTATCTTGGTTAGTGTTCCCTTTCATAAAGAAACCCTGAATGGCAGAAACTGGGGAAAGGTTAGTGTCTATGAGAAACTTTTAAATTCTTTCTTTATCCTTCATAGGCTATATTTAAACTATAATAGCAGGTTCTTTATAAAAAATATTAAAATCATATCTTAAATCATCCCATTTATTTCTAACGAGTCAAGTAATAATCAATCGTTCTTTAGGTTTTAGCCAGACTGTGGTTATGTAGTAAAATAATGATTCAAATAAGAAGAAAAGAAGACATGTTCCTTCTTCCAAGAAATAATATCAATAATATCACATAATATATGGTGTCCCGATTCCATGATTTTCCCTCTGGGTTGTGTGTGTATGTGTATGTGCACGTGTGTGTGTGTGTGTGTGTGTGTGAGTGTGTGTGTGTGTGATACTGGGTGGGAGGCAGGGAGAGTTTTAGGCTGGGCTCTTGCTCTACCTGAGGTCCCACCATAGATAGGCACTGTCGTTATTGTCCCCTTGGGCATTCTCAGTGACAGCACTCAAAGCCCCATCATTGAACAACTGAGCCATTTCCAATTATTTGACTCTCATCTTTCAAGTGATAAGAATGTCTGTGCCATAAATTTCTGTTTCTTTCTGTCTGATTCCTACAAGTTTCACCACTTGAACACCTTTAGTTCAGGGACATTCCCCTTGTGCTGATGGCGTCAGAGGTGCATGACAACCCAGGGAGTGAGAGGTCCCATGGTAGAGGAACTCTGGGCTCCTGAAAGACCACATGAAGTAGATCAGCCTCCAATCTGAAGATCTACTCAGCACTGTCATATGGGGAAATCTATGGTAACATGCTTCCATATTTGGGAGAGTTATTTGGTAATTCAGCATTAGGGAATATAACTAGATCATGTTGAAATCAGTAAGTAAACTTAGATAGTTGTCAGCCTAGAACCTAGAACCTAGAGAAAATGACCAAAGAAGCAACTGACTTCCTCAGTCATTAGGGCACGAGGTACTTGATCTCAGGGTCATGAGTTTGAGCCTCATATGGAACACAGAGTTGATGTAGGAAACAAAAGAAAACAACAGGACTTACACATAACCCAAATCAATTGGGCTTGGACAATAGAGCTGGATGGTGGTGTGCTGGAACCTCTCTCCTCTTTATTCAGCCACTGGGCCCTGAGCACTCAGGTGGTGCCAATGCCAATCAGGCAACCAGTTCTTCCCTTTAGGTGATCAGGGTCTAGAGGGCAAATGGACAAACATGAACTGAAAAGGTGAATGAAAAGAACACTTACTCTATAAGAAAAGAGTAAGGGACAACAACTGGGTCCTGAGCTCCTCCAGGTGAGTGGTCTGACAAGGTTGTGCTGAGGTGACATTGAGAATTCCTGTGGCATGAAAAGAAGGAGAGAGTCCTGCAAAATATGAGTGTATTTAAATGGCAGAGGGTGCCCTGGTGCAGAATATAGGAAGGAGAATATGATGTTCTCAGAGTGCGGGTTTGAAAAGAGACAAGAGTGATTGGAGGAAGCTGAAGATGGGAGTAGAGAGGAAAGGGAGAAGGGCCATCGCCTGGGGCAAATGGACACTACCAATAACCTGCTCCTCGTGCTGTGTGACCACATTACCCCACACTCAGTGGCTTAACCAACAAACACTATCTCACATTCTCTGAGGAGTCTTTAAGTACAGGAATCCAGGAGTGCTTACTTAGGGGCTCCTGCCAGAGCCCCTCAATACTTTGGGACTGTTGATAACATACAGTGAAGGATCTGCTTCACTGAGAATCTGAGCTCACATATTGGTGTTGGCAGGATTCCATCCATCTCAAAAGGCGTGATTTCTCTCTGTTGTTAGCCATCCTTGTTAGGTCCCAGGCCTGTGTGTATGTTTCAAGGCTCAGCATTGGGGCTTGTACTCCAGTGTGAGGATCTGAGAGAGAACACGGGTCAGTGGCAACATGGGGTTGGACAACGAGCTTTTAGAACTAAATCTCAGATAGGACTCTTGGGTCATGTGGCCATGTTCTGTGGAATGGAAGGAATCACTAAGTCCAGACCACACTCCAACGGACAAAGTTACACAAAGATGATAAAACAGGATATGAGATTTCAGGGAACTATTGGGAGAAGGTGAAGACTACTGCATGGTTAGTGCCTTGCCCAGAATCACAGATTTTAAGAAGGTTGAACCAGGCATGAACCCAGCTCTTTGCGAGTGTCCTCAAAGTTGTGGCCCTGGATGCAGCTAGGACTCACTGGAGGGCTCTGGAAAAAGTTGTGTTGAAGGCAGGGGCTACAGACATGGAGATGGTTTCAGGGTGAGAGAGAGCATTGATATCATAGACAGGAAGCATTCCAGGAAGTTCTTGTCTGAGGGGGAGCCCATGTCATGGCATCCCTCTGTGTGGACCCCTATCCACATCACACGCATTAGAAAGGATTTAATAGCTCTTAGCATAGGATATAAAGTCTCTAGTGGTAAGGGTGGATTTTGACCATCAACTGCCAAAGCTCCAATCCCTTCTTTAGGGTTTGCTTTGAAAATTAGAAAGCCTAAGGTCTTGGGAAAGTATGGCCCACCCCTCCATAGATGGGGCTGTCACATTCTCGGACACCAGAATATGAGCACTGATGAGCAGATGTGTGCCCATAGGAGAGACTGTGCAGGCACACACACACACACACACACACACACACACTCACACTCACACTCACACATACACACACACCATTAGAGTCTGTAGGGTGGGATTTGACGAGTAACAGACTCAGATAAATTGAGGAGGAAAATGTGCTTGGGGGTATTTCCTGCATGTGACACCACTCCTCCAATATCATACATGTTATTCCACATATGCTAGTGGACATGTGGAGGAAGTCCATGCTACAATCATCTGTATTGTACAGACAAGATGCAGAACACCCTTGACAGGCATAGTGACTTATCCAGGGTCACAATCAGGTATGAGTGGAGATTTGTGTCTGAAGCCAGGTGGGGCCCTGGCTGCACTCAGCCCTTCCTCAGGGGCCTGTGGAGAAGTGTGTGTTGGTGTCACTGTGTAGAGTTGTGGCTTTGCATGCAGAAAGGAGATGAGCAGACAGCAGTCTTGAGCACTGTTTGTTCAGGTGATAATCCAGGGCAGAATTGGGTAGGTGATCTCAGGCAATGTAGTCACTTCCTTGACTGCAGACCCCAATAGAATTTGGAACACTGCAACCAGGCACCCACATTCCAGTGTAGTCCACTACCAGAGTTACTTGGCTGGAGACATCTGATACAGAAGATGTACTCTTGCTGCTTGCCAACATTAAGGAGGTCCAGCTTCCAGAATTCCCAGGGAATGGCTTTTTCACATGCTGCAAACATTGCCACCACCTCACCCCCGATGTCTCAGGGCATTTGGTAGGAGTTTCCATTAGGCTTTATGAGAGCAGAACTCGGTATGGATGCCTAAAAAACTAACCTACGGCTAGGATAAGGGCCTAGGGGTATGGCCAGCCCAACCTGCAGAGGTTGAGGCAAGCTCCCTGGGATGTGAGTTCATTGTGAGTGTCAGGCACTCGCTCAGGCTGGAGTTTGTGTCCATGAATTCTGTCAAATATAGGGGTAGCCTCATATTGCCCTGGAGGTTACTAAAGCCCTGGAGATTTTGAGCACCTCCAATTTGTAAGGTTTTATTCTGTGGGACAGGTGGAGTCCTCTTTAGGCTCAGGGGTCATATGGAGGGATTTGAGCCAAGGCTCTGGATATGGATTCCTGAAAACCCAACCTAGGTTTAGGATTAGGGCCTAGGTGCATGGCATGTCCAATCAGCTGTCTTTGGGAGGAGCTACGTGGGGGACTCAGTTGTAAATGGAGCACAGGCTGAGGGTCACAATGCAAGTTTGTGTTCAGTGAGTCCTCGGAAAGAAGGCACAGCCTAGGCCATGCTAATGTCTCCAACTCTCAGGGTATTACACAGCTCTAAATAGCTATAAATCCTTTTGGGAGGACTGAGGATTTCTGTTTTCTGGCTCAGGAATATCCCATATGGAGGGTTTTGATACCAGGCCACTGGGGACAGATGTCTGAAAACACATTCTAGGGTGAGAATGAGGGCCTAGGGCAGGGCAGGTTTGATCTTCTGGCTCTTGGGCTAACTACGTGGGTGGCAGAGTGGAGGTCGGGGCTCAGGATGAATGACAGAATGTGTATTAGTGTCCAAGACTGGCTTCTGTAAATGGAAGAGGCCTCAGAGACCATGCATGTTTCTCTAATAAAGGGGTTTTGTGCCACCTCCGTAGGGCACAGTTTCCTTCTGAAAGTCAGGGAGAGTCCTGTGGTAATAGCTCCTGAGTCCCCATTCCGGAAGTCTTGTGGGCCAGGACTCTGAAGAAAGAAGTCTGAAAACCTGAGTTAGGGTTAGAGTTAGGGCCCAGGGCACGGCAGGCCCAATCTGAAGATGCTGGGGCGAGCACCCCAGGATGTGAAGTTAGGGCGAGTGTCAGGCATTCGCTCAGACTACAATTTGTGACCACTAGGGTCACCATATGTTGAGGTGGCCTCCTGAGGACATGGAGGTCTCTGCCACTATGGGGGTTTTGTGCAGTTACAAATAGCAAGGATTCATTCTGGAGAAAAGTTGGAGTGCTGCTGTTTGGCTCTAGAGTATCCCATATGGAGGAATTCAAGAGCAGGCCTCTAGGCATGGATGCCTGAAAACTAAACCTAGGGTTAGGGTTAGGGTTAGGTCCTAGGGGCAAGGCACGTCCAATCTGCTGTCTCTGGTGCCAGCTATGTGGGTGTCTCTCTGGATGTAGGACTCAGGTTGAGGGACAGAATTGTATTAGTGTCCAGCACTAGCTTTTGTAAATGGGGGTGGCTTGGGGTCTCTTGCAGCTGCCTTATAATCTGGAGATTTGATGCAGCCCCATAGGGCATGTTTTCCTTCTGGAGGGCGGCAGAGTCCTGTGGTGTGACTCCAGTGTTTCCTATCTGGAGGGCTTGTGGACCAGGACTCTGAGGACAGACTTGTGAAATACCAAGCTAAGGCTAGGGTTAGGGCGTAGGGCATGGTAGGCCCAATCTGCAGATGCTGAGGCAAGCTCCCTGGGATGTAAATTCAGGCGTTCCTCAAGTCCTCCAGATAGAGAACTCAAGAACCACACCATATGATTCAGCCTGCCCTCCAGTAGGAAACTGCCCTATGGAGTTGCACAAAATCCCAAGATTACAGATACATGCATGGCCCCTGATGCCACCCCAGGTTGGTACACCACTGTGGACACTAATTCGCAGTCTGACACAACCTGGATCCCGTTTTCCAATCAGCCACTGGGAAAGCTGGTCCCAGAGCCAGCAGATGGAACCTGCCATGCCCCTAGGCCCTAAACCTAACCCTAAGTTGGTTTGTCATTATGGTTGTATTATGGCTCAGGGGTCATTCATATGCAGGGATTCGAGCCAAGTCTCTGGGTATGGGTTCCTGAAAACCAAATATCGGGTTAGGATTAGGGCCTAGGGGCATGGCATGCCCTATCAGCTGTCTCCGGGGCAGGCTACCTTGGGGACTGAGTTGTAAACGCAGCTCAGCCTGAGGTTCACAAATCAGCTTGTGTCCACTGAGTCCTCCAAAATTCGTGGTGGCCTAGGCCATGCAGATTTCTCTTACTCTGAGAATTTTACACAGCTCCAAACTGCAAGAATTCCTTTAGGAGGGCAGGAAAAGTCCTGTTTTCTGGTTCAGGGATCTCCCATATGGAAGGATTAGAAAATAGACCACAGGGGACAGATATCTGAAAACACAGCTAGGATTAGAATGGAGGACTAGGGGCAGGGTAGGTCTGATCTGCTGGCTCTTGGGCTAGATACATGGGTAGCAGAGTGGAGGCCCTGTCTCAGGATAAGTGACAGAATGTGTATTAGATTCCAGGGACGGCTTCTTAAATGGGGGTGACCTTAGAGGCCATGCATGTTTCTCCTAATCTGGAGGGTTTTGTACAGCGCCATAGGGCATGGTTTCCTTCTTGAGGGCAGGGAGAGTCCTGTGGTATGGCTCCTGAGTCCCCAGTCTGGAAGGCTTTTGAGCCAGTACTCTGGGGAAAGAAGTTTGTAAACCCAAAAGAGGGTTTGGGAAAGGTCCTAGGGCATGGCAGGCCAGATCTGCAGATGCTATGTTGAGCTCCTCATTATCTGAGTTTAGGGCAAATGTCAGGCATTCGCTCAGACTAAAATTTGTGACCACTAGGGCTACCAGAATTTGAGGTGTCCTCTTGTGGACATGGCGGTTTCTCCCATGTTGGGGGTTTTGCGCAATGCCGAAAAGCAAGGTTTCCTTCTGTAGGATGCATGGAGTCTTCTTGTATGGCTCTAAGGTACCGCATTTGAAGGGATTCATGAGCAGGGCTCTGGGGATGCATGCCTAAAAACACAACATACTGTTAGAGATCGGGCCTAGGGACATACCAGGTCCAATCTGCCAACTCCTGCTTGTGGAAAAAGACTCTGAGGACAGAAGTATGAAATCCCAAGCTAAGGCTAGGAATAGGGCCTAGGGCATGGCAGGCCCAATGTACAGACATTGAGGCAAGCTTTCCGAGAATTGAGGTTAAGGCGAGGGGCAGGAGGTCGCTCAGGCTGGAGTTTGTATCCACGTGATCCACCAAATGTGGGAGTGGCCTCGCAGGGCGATGGATTTTACTCCCGTTCTGGGGTTTTTGCACAGTTCCAAATAGTTTGGTATGTTCTGGGGGATAGGTGATGTTCTGTTTTATGGCTAATGGGTCCCCCATATGGAGGGATTGGAGAGCAGGGTTCTGAGTATGGATACCTGAAGACCCAACCTATGTTTAGGGTTAGGTCCTAGTGGTATGGCAAGCCTTAGATCCTGTCTCTGGGCCTAGCTACCCATGCAGCTGTATTGAAAATGGGGCTCAAGCTAAGGGTCACAATGGGTGTTTGTGTCCTGGGTGGCCTGTAAAATTGGGTGTGGCCTCAGCAGCAATGCAGCTTTCTTCCAACTCTGAGGGTTATGCAGAGCTGCAGAAAGCAAGAATACCTTCTGTGGGGCAACAGAAGTTCTGTTTTGTTTCTCAGCGTTCCCCCATGTAGTGGGATTTGAAAGGAGGGCTCTGGGTATGGATGCCTGCTAACCCTCCCTAGGTTTAGCATAAGGGCCTAGGGGCATGGCAGGTCCGATCTCCTGGCTCTGGGGTCAGATGTCTTGGTGGCTGCTTGGAGGACAGGAATCAGGTGTGTCACACTGCACAGTAGTATCCAGGGTGACATATGCATATGGGTGGCATTGTGGCGGTGCATATATCCCCTAATCTATACATCATGTGGATCTTGATAAATGTATAATCATTTAGGTCTGAGATCCATTTTGAGTTAATTTTCATGAAGGGTATATGGTCTCTGTCTTTTTTTTTTTTCCATGTGAATGTCTAGTTGCAGCATTATTGGTTGAAAAGACCTTCATTGATCTAGTGTACTGACTTTCTCCTTTGTCAAATTCAGTTGATGTACTTCTGTGGGTCTATCTATGGGCTCTCTACCCATTCTATTACTCTGTCTATTCTTTTACCCATAATGACACTATCTTGATTACATAGTTTTATAGTAAGTCTTGAAAAAGAGTTTGACCTGTGGTCTAACTTTGTTCTTCTTCTTCATTATTATGTTGGCTGTTCTTGAACTTCAGCCCTTTCAAGTAAATTTAGAATCATTTTGCTGATATCCATAAATTAATTTGATGAGATTTTGATAGGGATTGTAATCTATAGACCAATTTTGAGGAATTGACATCTTGACCATATTTAATCTTTTTATCCATGAATATGGAGTCTCTCTCAATTTCCTTTGTTCAGTGATACTTTCCATCAGTGTTTTGAATTGTTATTATATAGATAAAAAGCGTATTTTTCAAAATATATCTTTTTCCCTTTCTCCTGTGGGCCCAGCTGTCTTAGTCAAGGGCTGTTCTGGAACAGCAACCTGACCAGGGGCTTCCAGGACTGGGTACCATTGGCCAGGACTTTTCATTAACCAGGACATATACCTCCCTGGCATTTTGGGTACTCCAGGATCCCTTTGAGGGTACTGCCAGGACCCCTCTTCCAGTTCTAGAAACTACTAGAAAAAAGTCTGTCTTCAGAGTTCCCTACTGGTGTTATAGGGCAGTCCTCCCCCCCCCCGAGAAAACCCCTCTTTCAGTCCCAGGACCCCTCTTTCCTGTACCTTCTCCTCTCTGCTTTCAGGGGGTTTATCAGTCCCTTTAGAGAAGGCCACTCATTTTGGAAATAGAATCTCATCCTTGTGGCTGAGAAAAGTCCAGCCACCTTGAGTAGCAAACTTAACCTCTTGTAGCTTCAAGGCTGGTACCAGGTCTCCCAGCTGATACTCAACCAGCACTAAAAATGTGTGGAGATTCTCAAGGATCCTGTGATTGTATGGTGTATAAAATTGTATTTTATATTGAAATTTTCCACAACTTTGAGAGAATAATATATCATCAACAACTATCTGCTGATCATAGGTAATAAAGTTATTATCTTGCAAAAAAAAACCAGTATATTATGGAAATAACAACTATAACAAAACTCCAGGAAGCAGAAGATTCATCTATGACCTCCAGCTTCCTAAATGTGGACGGGTTCTCCACAAATCACAAAAACACCCTTATTTAATCTTTCCAGATGTAAAAAAAATATATATCATATTTTGTTAACTTCACACTTCACAGGTACTCTGTATTTTCCAGGTACTGGGTATTCAACAGCAAATTAACAAATCAGATCTTAGCTCTTTCCATTTTGAAGCTTTGAATTTGTGGCCCACACCTAAGAGGAAGGCAGTTCTTCTGGTTATCATTCATCTGCCTCCTCTTCATTCAGTTCTTCGTAAAATATATCTCTTTAGGCCCCCTGTGATCATCCTGCTGAATGGCACACTACTGTATCCCCATCATTTTCTTTTTTTTTTTAAAGATTTTTTTTTTTTTATTTGACAGAGAGAGATCACAAGTAGATGGAGAGGCAGGCAGAGAGAGAGAGAGAGAGAGCGAAGCAGGATCTCCGCCGAGCAGAGAACCCGATGCGGGACTCGATCCCAGGACCCTGAGATCATGACCTGAGCCGAAGGCAGCGGCTTAACCCACTGAGCCACCCAGGCGCCCCTCCCCATCATTTTCTATCACAAAACTGGCTGGTTTGCTTAAATAGTTTTTGAAATTAATTTATTCATTTTTTTAATTTTTCATGCTTTTCTACTACAGGATAATGAAATCCCATGGAGTAGACTATTGAAGCACCTCCAGCAAAGTGACCAATACCTTCTACATAGATTTGTCAATATCCATTCCTCTGTTGATCGACATCTAAGCTCCTTCCATTGTCTATTGTGGACATTGCTTCCATATGCATTCAGGTGCATGTGCCCCTTCAAATCACTATGTGTGTATCTTATCAGTAGTAGAATTCCTGTGCCATAGAGTAGCTCTATTTTCAACTTTTTGAGGAACTTCATACTGTTTCCCAGAGTGGCTTCACCAGCTTGCATTCCCACCAATAGTGTAGGAGGGTTCGCCTTTCTCCACATCCTCGCAAATGCCTGTTTTTCCCTGACTGGTTAATTTTAGCCAATCTGACTGGTGTGCTGTGGTATCTCACTGTGGATTTGATTTGGATTTCCCTGATGCTGAATGATGATGAGCACTTTTCCATGTGTCTGTTAGACATTTGTATGTCTGCTTTGCAGATATGTCTGCTCATGTCTTCCGCTCATTTCTTGCATCTGTTCTTTTAGGTGTTGAATTTTATAAGCTCTTTATAGATTTTGGACACTAGGCCTGTATCTGATATGTCACTTGCAAATATCTTCTCCGATTCTGTCAGTTGTCTTTTGGTTTTCTTGAATGTTTCCTTTGCTGTCTGAAAGCCTTTTATACTGATGATGTCCCAATAGCTCATTTCTGCCCTTGCCTTTGGAAATGTGTCTAGCAAGAAGTTGCTAGGGCCAAAGTCAAAGAGGTTGCTGCCTATGTTCTCCTGAAGGATTTTGATGGATTCGTTTCCCGTGTTGAGGTATTTCATCCATTTTGAATCTACTTTTGTTAATGGTGTAAGGAAATGGTCCCATTTCATGTGGCTGTCCAATTTTCCCAACACCATTTGTTGAAGAAACTTTTTTTCCAGTGAATACTCTTTCCTGATTTGTCAAAGATTAGTTTACCATAGAACTGAGGGTCCATTTTGAGCTCTTTATTCTGTTCCATTGACATATATCTCTGCTTTTGTGCCACTACCATACTGTCTTGAAGATTACAGCCTTGTAATAGAGCTTGAAGTCCAGAATCGTGATGCCACCAGCTTTGGTTTTCTTTTCCAACATTCTTTTCCCTATCTGGAGCCTTTTCTGGTTCCATACAAATTTTAGGATCATTTATTCCAGTTTTGTGATAACAGTTGATGGTATATTGATAGGGACTGCATTGATTGTGTATATTGCTCTAGGTGGCATAGACATTTTCACAATATATTTTCCTCCAATACGTGAGCATGGAATGTGTTTCCATTTCTTTGTGTCTTCCTCAATTTCTTTCATGAGTATTCTATAGTTTTCTGAATACAGATCCTTTGCCTCTTTGGTTAGGTTTATTCCTAGGTATCTTTTTTTTTTTAAATTTAGTTTTATTTTTTCAGTGTTCCAAGATTCATTGCTTATGCACGACACCCAGTGTCCCATGAAATACCTGCCCACCACGAGGCTCTCCCAAACCCCTACCCCCTTCCCTCCAAAACCCTCAGTTTGTTTCCCAGAGTCCAGTCTCTCATGGTTCGTCTCCCCCTCCAATTTCCCCCAACACCCTTCTCCTCTCCAACTCCCAATGTCCTCCGTGTTATTCCTTATTCTCCACAAGTGAGACCATATGATGATTGTTCATCACATATTATCATTATTAATTAGTAATTAATAATTGTTATGAGTTATTAATTGTTTATATAATTGTTTATTATTATATGATGATTTTTTGACCAGATTATCTTTTTTTTTAAATGTTGAGTTTGAGCAGTTCTTTATAGATCTTGGATATCAGCCCTTTCTCTGTAGTGTCCTTTATGAATATCTTCTCCCATTCTGTGGGTTGCCTCTTTGTTTTGTTGACTGTTTGGTGTGCAGTAAATTTTGATCTTGATGAAGTCCCAGAAGTTCATTTTTGCTTTGGTTTCCTTTGCCTTTGGTGACATGTCTTTTTTTTTTTTTTTTAAAGATTTTATTTATTTATTTGACATTCAGAGATCACAAGTAGGCAGAGAGGCAGGCTTTCCAAAGACATGGATGGAACTGGAGGGTATTATGCTAAGCAGAATGAGTCCTTCATTGAAAGACAATTGTCATACAATCTCACTGCCAAGGGGAATTTTAGAAAAAAGGCTGAAGGTCATACAGGAAGAGAGAAAAAAATGACACAAGATGAAACCAGAGAGGAAGACAAACCATAAAAGACTCCTAATCTCTAGAAACAAACTGAGGGTTGCTGGAGTGAAAGGGCGGGAAGGACTGGCTGCGTGATGGATGTTGGGGAGGATATATATAGTGGTGAGCACTGTGTGTTGTGTAAGACTGATGAATCACGTATTTGTACCCCTGAAACAAATAATATATGATATATTAATAATAAAAAAGAATAAATAAAGGCACCCATTAGGAGTGTCCCTAATATCAAGGGCTCTCCACTAAGGCATGCATCTAATACTTTCTTAGTAAATTTCTTTCTAGAAAAATAAAGAGAGTTTTGTACCAAAAGAATTTGGATATCTACTAAACACAGATTTGCCATTGACTTATAATAGTAACTATTCACTTTTTAAAAAAGAATGTTCAAAATATTGATTTTTTTAAACTAAGTCACACTTAACACCTTTCAAATTAAACTTCTCCTATGGAAAACTCATTTGAAATATAATATTCAGAACTTATATATGCCAGAGACTTTGGTTATTTAGTTATTTGGATACTGAAGATTGATAGACTGATGTACCAAGCATAGGTTGAAGTTACAAAACAAACACAAGATAAAGTATAGAAAAATAAGATTGGACAGACATCACAATCTTTCTTTCCACTTTCAGTAACTTTCAATTTTCCAAAAATGAAATTTTAAGAAATAAATCTATTTGCTTCTTTTCAACTCTTTATCACCCACCTGCTTCTTAACAAGATAAAAAAAAACATATTTTTTCCTTAAATATAACCACCATTACTTTTAAAATGTCATTAAATAAAAAAACCATGAGAGACTATGGACTCTGAAAAACAATCTGAGGGTTTTGAAGGGGTGGGGGTGGGAGGTTGGGGTAACCAGGTGGTGGATATTGGAGAGGGCACGGATTGCATGGAGCACTGGGTGTGGTGCAAAAACAATGAATACTGTTACACTGAAAATAAAATTAAAAAATTAAAAAAAATAGCTGTCTTCACTGAGTGTAAAATATTAAATTTATTCAACTGCTCCAAGAGTCTGCTGCATTTCTGTCCAGCAGCAGGATAACATTGATAATTCCTGTTAAACTTACATGCTGAGAAGGAGTTAAATGAAGATGAGAAGAGAGTTATGATAGAAGTAGAAGAGAAAATTGGCATTAGGATTTCCTAGAAAGTAAGTCATCAGTCATGTCAGTTAATCCATGCTATACCAGTCCCCAGCCAGAGGACAGTCAACCCTAGATGAAGGTAACAGGGGTAATGATTGTATAACATCAGGGTTATTAGACACAACATTGGGCAGAATGGTCCACTTCAGGATGTGGTCATAATGTACAAATAATGATAACCAATGATAACCAATGCCAAAATGAAGTATGACTACCATAAATATACCAGTGTTTGAAATTCACTATACAGGTAGAAAAAAATCTGAATAACAGTCCAGGAGATGGAAAATGATCCAAAAGCTGAAGGATGGCAGCTAAAGGATAAAGGTGGACATGTCAAAGGACAGAATGAGAATTCTGATTTCTTGCCACTTTTCATTAATTGTATTTGCTCACATTTATTTTGCCCCTCCTCTCTATGTAGGACATTGGCATGTGGATGAACAAAGAAATGAAATGTTGTCTAAAAGCACTTAAGATACATTGCATGCATTTAATTCACACTTTGGCAGAATAAATGAGGTGTTTTTGTATCTTTTGCCTCTTCCCTAAGCCTCACATCCTCTCCCAAACCCTTGCTTTTGGTTTTAGTTAGAATTTCGAAGACTGGTCAACTATATGGTTCTCTTCCTTTTCTCACACCCCTGCTCTTTATTCAAGATGTGGCTGAAAGAGTATTGAAATGCATACTCCTTCCAGAATTATGAACACTGGAATAGACATAGGAGCCATTGTTTGAGATGGTGGCTAGAATGATATTCTGCCAAGATCAAACATTAACATCCAATCCAAACTGCTGGTGGTCTTGCTGGATCCCTCATGACATATTCTGAATAGGACCAGTGGCTAGTGGAGTGACCTAGTTCAGATTAACAAAGAACTATTAAACAAAAAACATCTCTTATTCCAGTACTTCCCTATACCCTACTCTGTCCCTAACCCAAGATCAAAAAAAATTACCTCTAGAGATTCTTCCAATACTTGTATAGCTTTACCTGTTCAATTTACATCCTTGATCCACTTCAAGGTTATTTATTTTGTATATTTGTATGGTGTGATGTATCATTTTTTTTGTTTTTGCATATTGATATATTGATATCCAACTTTTCTAGCACTAACTGCTGAAAAGACTCTCCTACAATGCATTCACAACAAAAATCAGCTCTGTTCCATTGATCTCTATGTCTGTCTTTATATCAACACCACAATGGTTTAACTTATATAGCTTTAAGGAAGTTTTGAAATAAGGAAGGCTAAGTCCTTCAATTTTGTTCTACATCAAATTGTTTTGACACTTCTGGGTTCATTTCCATTTAAATGTTCAGGTCAGGTTAACAAATTTTAAATTATATTTCAAAGTTTAGAATAGTTGTGGGTTTCTGGAAAAATTACAAGGAGAAAACGGAGCATTCCCTTGTTCCTCAGACTCAGTTTTCCTGTTATTAACATCTAACATTATTATGGCATATTTGTCACAATTATGAGCCAAGATTGACATATTGTAAACGGAAGTTCATACTTCATTTGGATTTCTTCCAGATTTACCCTCAAGTATTTTTCCATTCTGGATTTCATCCAGGTACCACATTATGAACATTTAGTTGTCTGCTTAGGCATTTCTTGCTGTGGCAGTTTCTTAGCTTTCCCTTGCTGATGACCTTGACAATTTTGAGGACTATTCAGGAGTTTTGAGGAGTACTCAAGAATTTTGTAAATTTGTAAAATGCCCCTAAACTCTGATTTGTCTGACTTTTTTCTCTGGGGTATGGGTTTTGGGGAATAAGATCACTAGGGTGAAGTGCTGTTTTTGTCATGTGAGTAAAGATGCATACTATCAGCCAGATATGTCTGTCCATTTTAACCGTGATGACCTGGCCAAGGTACTATTTGTTAGATTTCTTTATTTTTATTTTAAACTTTCCCCTTCTCCCATCTTGTATCCTGTACTCTTTGGAAGGAAGTTACTATGGGTAGATTACATTTAAGGAATAGCATACAGGGACGTCTGGGTGGCTCAGTGGATTAAGATTCTGCCTTTAGCTCAGGTTATGATCTCAGGGTACTGGGGTCCAGCCCAGCATCAGGCTCTCTGCTCATCAGGGAGCCTGTTTCCCCTCTTTCTTCCTGTCTTTCTGCCTACTTGTGATCTCTTCCTCTGTCAAATAAATTTTAAAAATCTTAAAAAAAATAGATGTGGCATATAGGCATACCTCATTTTATTGCACTTTATAGAGCTTTGCAGGTACAGTATTTTTAACAAATTGGTTTTTGGGAACCCTGAGTTGAGCAAGTCTACTGGACACCATTTTTCCAACAGCATTTGCTCACTTCATATTTCTATGTCACATTTTGGGAATTCTCACCATATATAAAACTTTTTAATTATTATTTGTTTATGGTTATCTGTGATCAGTGATTATGATTTGCTGAAAGATCAGATGATGGTTAGCAGTTTTAGCAATAAAGTATTTTTAATTTTTTTGATAAATTATTTTTAGTTAAGGTATGTGCATTGTTTTTTAGGCATAATGTTATTACAAACTTGATGCAATGTAGTACAGTCTGAACATAAATACAGAACCTATTTTATGCATTGGAAACTGAAAAATTTTCGCTTGCTTTATTGCAGTGATCTAGAAACAAGGCAGAATATCTACGAGTTATGCCTGTATCAAGGTAAGTTATTTGGAACTTTTCTACATAGTAGATATTTCTGCTCCCTCCCTCATATATATTAATTTAGTGAATAATTTCTTTATATTAGTATGGATTCATGAATATTATCTTATATTTTGGAGTTATAATCCATTACCATTTTATTTTATTGCTCAAATTGCTGAAGTTTTGGCTTTTAGGAACTCTTCCAGTTTGTTTCTGAATCCCTTTGACATATGCCCATCATTGTGATTTTCATTTTTATTTTTGTTTTGAGCACTTCCTTACCATCTAGCACCATAAGTTTGTATAAGAAAGCATATAGGGGCACCTGGCTGGCTCAGTTGGTACAACATGAGACATTTATCTTGGGGTTGTGAGTTCAAACCCCACATTGTGTGTAAAGCCTACTTAAAAAATAAAGAATGGCTTTGATAAGGTAGAAAAATTAGTAATTAAAAAAAGCATGTGGTGAGATCTTGTATTTTGTATTTTGTTTTGTTTTGTTTTCTAGTCCAATATAACAATCTCTTTTTCTTTAGATTTTATGTAGGTATTTATGTATGTATGTATTTTAGAAATAGATATAGAGCATTTGTGAGTGGGGGGGCAGAGGGAGAGGGACAAGCAGACTCCAAGCTGAGGTCAGAGAATGATGTGGGACTCAGTCCCACAACTCTGCAGTCATGAGCGGTGCCAAAATCAAGAGTCAGACCCTGAACCAGCTAAGCCACCCAGGCACCCTGACAATCTCTGACTTGTGATTATAGTGTTTAGTTCACTCAGATTTAATGTAATTAGTGATAAATTTCAGTTTTCATCTGTGATTTTAGTATTTAATTTTTATGTCTCATCATTTTATGTCCCTATGATCATTCTTTAAATCCTCTTTCTTTTGCAAACAAGTATTTTTATAACACTTTAATTATTCTACTGTTTTTTACCAATATTATCAAGCTTTTCATAGTGGTTGCTTTAATTATAATATCCACATTTAACATCACAATCTACCTCTGGTTAATAGTGATTTAATTCTGGTAAAATCACTTAACTTCAAATCATATCAGCTTCATTGATCCAATCTGCTTCATATTATATATTCAGAATGTATCAACTTTTTGCTATGATTGCAATATACAATTTTCTTTTTACCCTAAGGTTTTGTTTTTTGTTTGTTTTCTTGGTAGTGAATGCTAGTAAAACATCTGTTTTTGCTTATCCGACAGTGTATTTTGCCATTTTTGAGGGATTGTTTTGCAGAAATAGAATCTCAATAGACAAATATTTTCTTTTAGCTCTTTGAACATATCA
The DNA here is from genome assembly GCF_902655055.1 of Lutra lutra. Lineage (NCBI taxonomy): Eukaryota > Metazoa > Chordata > Mammalia > Carnivora > Mustelidae > Lutra > Lutra lutra. The sequence continues at coordinate 87,574 of NW_025923847.1, read as the reverse complement.
TCCTATTGCCTTCTTGACCTTCCTTGTATCTGAAGGGGAATCGTGATAACATGTGCCCATGTGTGATGGGTTGTTTTACACTTTTAACTTAAGTCATATTTCCTTTGCCTTAGCACTTTGATTTGATACACAAAAGGAGTGCTCAAACACCTCAAATTTAGAAGGCTTCCAATCCCTTCCAATGGAGCAGTATGTGGGTTGAGAGATGCATTCAAAGTTGTAGTCTTTGAAAAGACTATGCTTTGAAAACTCCCTTGCCTTTTGCATTTTGCCAGATTTCTAGAGTCTGTTTCTGATGACAAAGGTCAGGATTTTCACTCCTTTTCTGTTTTTTGTTCTTTTTTTTTTTTAAATGTGTAAGTTCTCCCTCATAAACTTTTAGCCTGCTGATTGCCACAAAGCAGAATGCAAACTTAGGTTAACATATTTGCAGATTTTCTCTGTGATTCTAAACCAAGTTTTCCAGTTAAGGTGAGCAAGCTGCAGGTTTTCACTCTCCATCCAGAACTGTGGCTGACTCTCCCAGAAGAAGTGTATATTCTTTTTGAGGTAAAATTACAGTTCTTCCAGATTGATCTGGGTGTGTGTTAAGGGGAAATAGAAAAGGAAGAAGTTCTAGGCAAGAAAATCATTGTCTTCCACCATTCTCACTGGAGCTCTTGTCATTTTTTTAAGTAAACACTTCTTAATTTGTTATATGCTTGTAGTCAGTATCCAATGCCTTTAAATGGTTGCATTTTTCATTTCCTTAATCATTTTACCCTAAAGGCTACATAATAAAGATGTTTCCTACACTTATTTATATGTGTTTTCTACAGAAGGGAATCACCTAGCCTTCTGGAACCATTGTTGGAATTCCCATAATTATTAAATTACTGAGAGGGGTTCAGTGAAACTGCTGAGAAAAGCAAAGTGCTACATTGAGTCATAGGGAGAAGGGGAAGAGATTCAGGTGTTTAAACTCTAAGTGAAAATTGAATATGCTAGACACATGCTGAAGACATATTCTTATTCTCTAAAGACTCCTGCTTAACACTTACAGATTCATAGAAGGTTGTGGCTTCTCTATGATCCTGATTATATCTGAAGTTAAGCATGAATTTGTTTCTAATTATTAGTTGCAGATAAAATCATCACGTTTGAACATAGCTTGTGTATTTGCATAAATTGCTCAGATGTCTCACAAATGAGTGTTCACCCTGTTTGTTCTCCACAACCTCCTGGCATTTAATATGTGTGGCAGCCTGAGTTGTGCTTACAAGCCACCTTCCCTCTCTGGGAGCACTGCTGTGTTGGCTCTAAAGAGCACTGCATGGCCATCCATGCCTGTTCCTGTGCTGTTCCAGTGCTGTCCTCATTTTAGAGCTGAGGAGAGGGTGTGGCGTGGTGTAGGGAAATCACTGGAGATTTAGTCTTTAACCTCCCTGCCAGGCTTAACTCTGCTTAGCAGCTTGTCTACTTCAGTGTGCTCACTGAAAGGACACTAAAGGGCACTGTTTGAAAAAACACTTTTAAACCCAGCCATTTGGGCATAGTGAACTTAGGAATCATTTATAAAATATTGACAATATTAATGACCAACATATAATCATTGTAAATATAATATATGCCATCATAAAATAAACACAAAATAATTATAATATAATATAAAAATACTAAGCCTTATGAATCACAATGAATGTAACTTTTCTAAGTAATCAGTCAACCCAGGTTCTCATTTCTCTGTCTCCTGGCACAGCTAGATCTCTATGCATTGATAGGCACAAAGGAGCAATGCCTGGGTGCATGGACTATGTGCACAGGATGCCAATCCACTTACCTTAGCTGCCGGTATCTGCTGTAGGAGACAGTGCAAGGCTGCAAAGACACACTTGCAAAGGTGGCATGCCATCACTCATCCATGCCCTGCCCGCCTGTCCTCCCCACACTAGCTGTCTGCTTCCCACCCTACTCTGGGGACCTTGCCCACCCCCCTTCCCCTATGCAAGGTCAAGCAATCCTTCTCCCCATAACTGATCCCATGCCCCAACCCAATGGGCAGCCTGCTCCTCCTCAGGCCCACCTCTGCCATTGGTTCTGCTCAAAATATGGACTGGTGAAGTGGGCAGGGCCTATGCAGAACCTGCACAGCACACAGGCGCTGCCATTCCTGCAGCAGCACAGCCATGGGGACGCCCCTATAGGCAAGAGGGCTGGCTGTTAGCATCTGCTGGCCTCTTTGCCCTTTGTATTAGACTATCATCAAAGGACTTTATGAAATTGCCTGGGGAGGCAATAAAATTGAACTCCCTGCCAAGTGTGTTTTTCTCAGGTAAGCCCTCACTACTTGTTAATTTAAGGATTAAAAACAAATTGCCAGGGGTAAATTCTGGCCCCTGCCAGTAGCATTTTCTCTCTTCCTTCCTTTCATATGTTAAAGTCAGGCTGTGATTTCCCTGGACATGGATTAAAAACAGGCCTTCAGGGTGGGGACCACCTACAGGTGGAATGACTACAGAACACCCTGCAGACCCCTTACCCCCACCGACCTCCATGGACATGCCCCTGCCTCCTCCAGAGACTTGGGGTCTGGAGCCTGAGAGTGAGCAGTAAGCCAAGGAAGGATTTGCTTTTAACTTGGGTTGTAATGGCTGATTTGAATATACTTAAATCACACTCCTCTAGACCTGAGCAAATGAAACATTGTACTAATCAAGGACTAAAACTTGTTTTCAGAGTAAATGAGCACCTCACTAGGATATATTTTTTCACTTTATAGTATATCATCATGAGAGGATGATAAAATGTGGTTTAATTATGCTGGGATTTCCATTTTATTCTTAATCTATTCCAGGTTATTCTCAGATCCTAACCTGGGAAGCCAATGATGACCCCAAAGTTAATTGGGGGATAACACGACTTATGACTTTGGAAAGCCCTGAAGTAGGGACTTGAATCCTGGGGCTGCCAGCCAGCCATGCTTCCATTCCCCTCACCAAAATTATTCAGGTCCCAGTTCAGTGTCTTTTGCTTCAGCTTCTGGGCTGTGGCATTGCTGATTTCTTTTCTGTTACTGTTGTGTTGCTCTCTCTCATAACCTTTTGAAAACATTGAAAATAAGGAACATGATTAAGAAATAAATATGCAATCAAAAGAGACTATAAATAAAATGCTTCTTACTATTGCCTCGCAAGGGGATGATGTGTAAGGCCAAGCCAATAAAAAACAGATGCATAGAATTTTTAAAGAAAATAGTTGAAGTTTAAAATATTAAAAGTAGAAATGTACATATGCTTAAAATGCAATCATATATAAACAAAAGTATGCACAGATTTAACATATAATAAATATTATGCCATCATTCTGTAACCTGTAGAGGTAAGTTAATTAATGTTGTCATAACTTCCAAAGATTTTGAGACCACGGACGTGTACATGCCCCTTAATGAGAAGGAACAACTGTGCATGCAGTGCAATTTTTTGTGGAGGCTTTTAAATGCTCCTCTCGACCCTCAGTTGTGGGTGATGTGTGTCCTTACCTAACAGGGTGTCTCTGGGTAATTTCCCACTGACACATCTGGTGTGAGACTCTCCTTCTATCAATACACTGAAGATTAATTTCCAAGGAAATGGAGATCAGGCTCCAAGGAAGTTGCATCTTAACAGGTTTTGTATTTGAAGGTATCTTTACTCCAAGTCCTGGAATAGCTGCATTAAGTTATAAGATGGGCAAGGAAAGAAGATACAAATCTTTATACCCTTCTCTGGGCTGTGAGAAACAACAGTGAAGTCTCCGAGTTCTGCTCTGGAAGCCCATTAGGCAGTGAGCTTCTGTGACAGGCAAGGCCCCATGCTGAGCTTCCAGGACCATCCCCTCACTGAGACCAGGTGGGTTAGGGGCTGGAGACTTGGGCTGCTTCTCTTCTCAGTAGCGTTAATAGTGCTGACAGCAGCAAGAATAGTCAACCCCTGATATAAACAGCGGTGGCTTAGGCAACAAGACTTATATCATCGAAAACAAAACAAAACAAACAAACAAATAACAACAACAACAAAACCCAAAAACTGAATCTCAACATGAAAAAAGTTTTCACAGGGAAATGGAAATTTTGTATTGTGTACTCTGGTATGGTGGTGAGGGCCCAGCTAGAAAAGGGAGCCATGTGGGACCTAGGCAACAGGCATGGGTCCCAAAAGTCTTCACTGGGGAGGAGGAATATAAAGGTAGACAGCTGACCACCTGCTTTCTGAGGATGTATGGATCCTTACACAGACTGAGCCTTTTCTCTGTACCAAGCACTCTGGTGACTATGTCATGTGTATTACCCATTTAATGCAGTGTGCCTGGGGCAGCATTTTTATTAACTCCCATGGAAAAGAAGAGGCAACAGAGGCTTAGTCTAAGTTGGATCTTCAACTTAAGCAGTTGGATCCAACTTTAGCAGTTGGATCTTCAAACAACATGTAATATACAGATTTTGTACATTACAATGTACCAATGTAGAATGTACAGAGAAGAAGTGTACAATGTGCTCAGCTTGTGAAGACCATGGAGTGTAGAGGAGACTGCCCAGTCATTGTCCGACAGTAAGCTCTGGATTCAAGATGGGAGTGATCACCAAAATAAGGACAGGGGCCCTTTTATCATCCCTGAGGAGGGGTCTTTGCAACCCTGGGCCAAATCCTTCTGTGATTTTAATATAAAAAGGGCTTCTGCCTCATTCACTGTTCTCATAATCTTCATTTGGACTGAATCTCTGTAATAACATTTTTAATTTGTATCTGTCTAGTTTTTGTTCTTTTATTTATACAGTGAGGGATTCTCTAGTGTCTTCTATGCTTTTATTAGCCTATCTAGTATCTTTTGAATTATTGTTTTAAATACTAGCTCAGATATTTTAATTATATCCATAGTGATTCGATCCCTGGTAATGAATACTACCTCCAGGTCTTTCTTTTCAGGTGAATTTCTCCATCTCATAATTGTGTTAAGAAAAGAAAAGGAAGGGGTGCCTGGGTGGCTCAGTGGGTTAAGCCTCTGCCTTTGGCTCAGGTCATGATCTCAGGGTCTGGGGATCGAGCCCCACATCGGGCTTTTTATTTTTTAAGATTTTATTTTTTTGTCAGAGAGAGAGAGGGAGAGAGTGAGAGCACAGGCAGGCAGAATGGCAGGCAGAGGCAGAGGGAGAAGCAGGCTCCCTGATGAGCAAGGAGCCCGATGCAGGACTCGATCCCAGGATGCTGGGATCATGACCTGAGCCGAAGGCAGTTGCTTAACCAACTGAGCCACCCAGGCGTCCCCACATCGGGCTTTCTGCTCGGCAGGAAGCCTGCTTCCCCACCTCTCTCTGTCTGCCTCTCTCCCTACTTGTGATCTCTCTGCATCAAATAAGTAAATAAATCTTTTAAAAAAAGGAAAAAAGAAAATACAATGAAAGGGATAAAACTAAATAATATGAATTCAAAAAGAAATACAAATTATTTAAAAAAGAGATGAAAAATTAAAAAAAAACTAAAAAAATAAATAAAAATGAATGAATGAATGAATAAATAAATAAATTGCTGAGGGAGTTGAGGGAAATTGGAAGGGGAGGTGGATCATGAGAGACTATGGACTCTGAAAAACAACCTGAGCATTTTGGAGGGGCGGAGTGTGGGAGGTTGGGGGAGCCAGGTGGTGGGTATTAAGGATGGCATGTATTACATGGAGCACTGGGTATGGTGCAAAAACAATGAATTCTGTTATGCTGAAAAGAAATTTAAAAAAGCATACCCTCCCAAAAATATTTAAATAAAAATAAAATACAAAGAATGCTACCTAGTGTTTTCCCTAAAAGTTGAAGCTTTGCAGCCTCGATGATCAGTAAACTTGACAGGAGTGAGGTGTTTGTGATGGTCTTCTTGGGGAGGGGTCTTTTGCACTGATTCTCAGGTGTACTTCATCTGGTGCAAATGCACCTCTTTTAAGAAGAAACAGACCTCCATGTAATCAACCCTGGATTCCAGTATGTGGCCCTGTATTACTCCCTGAAGGCTTACAGCACAAATGGGTGGGATGAATATAGCTTCACCCTGCTCTCTACCCAGGAGCTGAAAATTTGCACTCCAACTCTTCAGTGAACTCTCACAGAAAAGCATTCCATCAGTCTTATCTCCTTGGTTTCTGTCAGAATTCTGTGATCACCCAGCCAGTGCCAAAGCATTTTTATCTCAGGCACGTGAATGAGTTCCAAATCCAATTTCTATGGATTTATGTGGCACAGAGTCATGCTGTACCTCCTGGGGGCTGGAGGCCTTTCCATGCTTCTGATTTTTTGTTTGCTTGCTTGTTTGTTTGTTTGCTTGTTTGTTTTATTTTTGTTGGACTCCTCCCAGGAATGTGGTCACCCAACTGTGCTGTGATTTGAAATTTAGGACTACATAGAGCAAAAAGCAGCCAGGACCTAGCCTCATGGTTCTCAGCCAGCTTTCCCCAATTGATACCGGAGGACTCTGAAACATTCAGACCCCAACTGTTCTTCTTGTGACCCACAGGATCCTCATGTTGCCACACCTGCTTAATGATTCCACCCTGCTTCACCACATGAACACCTTTAATCTGGGGATATCCCCTACAGTAGTAAATTCTTAAAAGTTTCAATTGTGGGGGCACCTGGGTGGCTCAGTGGGTTAAGCCGCTGCCTTCGGCTCAGGTCATGATCTCGGGGTCCTGGGATTGAGCCCCGCATCGGGCTCTCTGCTCAGCAGGGAGCCTGCTTCCCTCTTTCTCTCTCTCTGCCTGCCTCTCTGTCTACTTGTGATCTCTCTCTGTCAAATAAATAAATAAAAATCTAAAAAAAAAAGTTTCAATTGTGTACTTCTTTGCTGAAAGAACTTTGCAGTAGCCTCCTTAGCCCAGTTTCCTCCCCTCTGCTATATCCACAGCTGTATCACTCACACAACTTATTCCCACCCATGCCACTCAAACTCCAAAGCTACAGCATGCACACAGTGGGCCGGAGGTAGCTGTTGAAGTAGTTCAGGACCTTGTTCTGGGGCAGTTGCTGGCGCTGTTGTTTCATGAAGAGGAAGTATCCACACCATGATTGACTTATCATGTCCTTCTAAATAAAGGAATCTTTTCCCATCATTCGATGTTGTCTGAGCCCATGAAGCAATCCCTGGGAGTTTTCTCCAGATGGCAGGTCATGGGCTCAGAAATCTAAGTTTACTCATTACTCCCAGCCTACTGCAGTTAGTGGAGACTTGCTATGTTTGACCCTAGCTGTTCCAGTCCCTATAAACCACCCCTGGTCCTCCTCACCTCAGCATCTCTCTGGTTCTCCTCCCTCTCCAACATCCTCCCCCTTGTTGAGTTATTTTCTCAAATAAATAAATAAATCCTAAAAAAATTAAATAAAAGATTGAGCATAAAGGTGTATATTTAGGCTCGAAACCTGAATGGAAAAAACCTCCTTTGCGTATTTGTCATCTTTCCCTAGTGTTGATGGTGTCAGAGGTGCATGACAACCCAGGGATTGAGAAGGTCCATGTTGGAGGAACTCTAGATTCCAAAAAGACCATATGAAGGAGCTCCATCTCCATACTGATGATGCACTCAGCCCTCTCATGTGGGGAAATTTATGGTGATATGCTACCAAAGTTTGTGTAGTTATTTGGTAATTCAACATAACATAATATACCTACAACATCTTGAAATCAACAAATAAATTTCAATCATTATCAACCTAGAACCTATGAGAAAATGACCAAGAAGCACCCGGCTTCCTCAGCCAGTAGGGGTGTCGTACTTGATCTCAGGGTCATGAGTTTGAGCCCAACATGGAACATAGAGTTTCCATAGAGGGGAAATAAAGGACTTACACATGACGAAAATCGAATAGGCTTCAGCAATAGAGCTGGTCAATGGTGGGCTGGATCCTCTAGCCTGTTATTCAGCCACTGGGCCCTGAGAACTCAGATGGTGCCGGTGTTTTTCAGGCAACCAGTTTCTCCCTCTAGGAGCTCAGGGTCTAGAAGGGAAGATGGACAAACATGAACCAAAAAGGTGAATGAAAAGGGCATTTGCCCTATAAGAAAAGAGCAAGGGACTATAACTGGACTGTGAGCTCCACCAGGTGACGGGTGTGAGAAGGCTGTGCTGAAATGAAATTGAGAATTCCTATGGCAGGAAAAGAATGAGACAGCCTTGCACAAATCAGTATATTTAGCCTGACTGAGGGCACCATGGTGCATAGGATTGGAAACAGAGTATGATATTCCTGCAGTGGAGGTTAGAAATGAAGTCAGGGTGATGGAGGAAACTGAATAGAAGAGCAAGGAGGAAGGAGAGGAGGGCCAAGGCCTGAGGCAGGTGTACAGTATCAGTACTCCACTCCTAGTTCTGTGTTACCACATTACAACACACTCAGTGGCTTAACAAGCAGACACTGTCTCATAGTCTCAGAGGATCAGGAATCCATGAGTGCTCGGCTAGGGTTTTCTGCCAGAGCCTCTCTATACTTTAGGGCTGTTGACAACACCAAGGCAGGACCTGCTTCACTGAGAACCTGAGCTCAATTAGGGGTGTTGGCAGGATTCAGTCCACCTCAAAGGTGAGAGTCCTGTCTGTTGTTGGCCCTTATTGGTAGGTAACATGCACATGTCTGGGTCATGGTTCAACATAGGGGCTTGTACTCCTGAGTGAAAGATCTGAGAGAGAATACAGGTCAGAGTCAGCATGGGACTGGGCAATGAGCTTTTATACCTGAATCTCAGAAGGGGCTTGTGGGTCATGTAGCCATGTTCTGTGTAATGGTAGGAATCATTAAGTCCAGACCACACTCCAGTGGATAGAGTTACACAAAGATGTGTAAATAGGATATGGGATTTCAGGAAACAACTGAGAGGAGAAGGAGAAGACCTCCGCAGGGTTAGGGCCTTGCGCAGAATGGTAAGAAGGCTGAACCAGGCATAAACCCAGCTTTTTGAGTGTCCTCAAAGTAGGGACCCTGGATGCACGTAGCCATTCACGGGAAGTCTCTGGAAAAAAAGTTGTGTTAAAAGAAGTGGCTACAGACATGGAGATGGTATAAGGGTGAGTGTGAACACTGATATCCTAGATAGGAGGCATTCCAGCAAGTTCCTGTCTGAGGGGCAGCCCAGGTCATGGCAACACACTAAGTGGAACCCTGTCCATATCACACGTATTGGAAAGGAGGTAATGGCTCTCAGTAAAGGATATGCAGTCTCTAGAGGTAAGGGTGAATTCTGACCATCAGAGACCAAGGCTCCAATTCCTTCTTCCTTTTAAAATTAGAAAGCATACGATCTTAGGAAGCTATTATACACCCCTCTGTAGGTGAGACTGCCATCATCTGGGACTCCAGAATTTGAGAATGATGAACACATGTGTAGACACACACACACACACACACACACACACACACACACACACACACACCAGCCTGGAGGGTTTGTGGGCCAGGGCTGTGGGGACAGAAATCTGAAAACACAAACCTGGCTTAGGTTTCGGGCGGAGAAGATGGCAAACCGGATCTACAGAGCGTGAGTGGAGCTCCTCTAGATAGGAAATAAGGTCCAGTGTGATGCGGTAGCTCAGGCTTTTTTCTCTGGATTTTCTGTCAAGGATAGCCGTGGAATGTAGAGGTAGCCTCATGGACCATGGATGATTCTCCCTTTCTGGGGATGTGGCCCAGCTTCCAGTCTTTTGGGGTCATTCTGTGGGAAGGGAGGAGTCTAGTTTTCTGTTTCTAGTGTCCCTCCAAAATGAGGGATTCCAGCACAGAGGCATGGGTAGGGGCGAATGGAAAATCTCACCTTGGGTAAAGATTGGGCCCTAGGGGCATGGCAAGGCCACAATATGCGAGCACTTTGTCCAGCCTCTGAGAGGCCTTATTGGAAAGTGGGGTTCACACTGGGGGTCCCAATGCATGTTTGTGCCCAACGCAGCCCTCAAGCATGGACATAGCCTCATGGGCCTTGCAAGATTCTCCTACTGTGAACGTTTGTCTTTCACATCTATCAGGATCCCGACAGCAAGGTTTCTTGCCATGGGGAAGGAGGAGTTCTGTTCTGAGTGCATCAGGTTCCCCCAGGTGCAGGGCTTTGAGAAGGTCTAGGGACAGATGCCTGAAAACCCAGGTTGGGAAGAGATGACAGCCTAGGGCCATGGCGGTTCCGATCTGCTGGATATGAGACCAGCTTTCTGGGGGCCTGACAGGAGGTCTGGGCTCAGGCTGTGTCAAATAGAGCAATAGTACACAGGGCAGGCTAGGAAATTGGGGTGTGGTCAAGGGCCATGCCGTTTGGTCCTCATTTGGCATTTATGGGCAGCCCCAAAGGGCACTTTTCTCTTCTGGTGCGCAGGTAGAGTGCTACGTTGTGGCTCCAGAATTCCCAGTCTGGAGGGCTTGTTGGCCAGGACTGTGAGGACGGAAGTCTGAAAACACATGCTGGGGTGTGGTTTCGGGCCGAGAGAAAAGCAGGCCCACTCTTCAGAGGCTGTAATGAGATCTCCAGCATCTGAAGTCAGGGCGAGTATCAGATGTTGGCTCCATGATGGCCACTTCATGAACGGAGAGCCCCATGAGGCCATGGAGGTTTTAACACTCTGGGGGTTGTGAGCTGCTCCAAAGAGCAAGGTTTCCCTCTGTGGAAGGGCAAGTCCTGTTGGATGGCTCAAGGATGCCCCATAGAGAGAGATTTGAAAGCAGGGCTCTATGGGTGGATGCCTGGAAACCCCATCATGCATTCCCATTGGTTCCTCCGGATGAGGCAGGTTCGAACTTCTGGCTCTTGGGTGAGGTACCTCAGGAGGCTGAGTTAAAATGGACTCTCATGAGGATGGGTCATAATGTGGGATTGTGTCCATGGAGACCTTGAAATGTGGAGTTGGCTCAAGGGCCCTGAAGTATTCTCCTTCCCGGAGTGTTTGACACAGGTCCAAAAGCATGCTTCCCATGTGGAGACGAGCAGTGTTTTGTTTGGTCCTCAGGAAACACCCAAAGTCTGGTTTTCGAAACCAGACCTCTGCGGAGCGATGACTGGAAACCTAATCTAGGGTTCAGATGAGGGCACAAGGGCATATCCGGTTCAATCTTCTGTGTCTGGGGACATCTGTCTGCATGTGTGAGTGGAGGTAGTTGCTCAGGTTGTGTCCAAATGCACCTCTTGGTCCAGGGCGAACTACAGTATTGAGATGGCCTCTGGGATCTTGTAGGTTTCTAATATGCTGAAGGGTTGTGGCCAATGGATTGGGCACAGTTTCCTTCTAGAGGACAGTCACAGTCTGCGCTGTGGCTCCAGAGGCCCCCTCCTGGAATGTGTGTGGGCCAGGGCTATAGGGACAGAAGTCTGATAACACAAACTCAGGTTAGGTTTGCACCAAGGGTATGGCAGGCCGGATCTACAGAGCATGAGGGCACCTCCTCTGGATAGGAAATAAGGGCGATTGTGAGGCAGTAGCTCAGGCTTTTGTCTCTGGATTTTCTGTCAAGGATGACTGTAGAATGCAGGGATGTCCTCATGAGGCATGGACGATTCTCCCATTCTGGGAATTTGGCCTGGCTCCCAATCATTTGGGGTCATTCTGTGGGAAGAGAGGAGTCTTGTTTTCTGTCTCAGGTGTCCCTCCAAAAAGAGGGATTACAGAGTAGAGCCCTGGGTACAAGTTCTTGGAAAATCTGAATTTGGATAATTGGATAATTTGGATAAAGATTGGCCCCTAGCGCAATGGCCCTAGGGGGATATGTGAGCTCTTGGTCCAGCCTCTGAGAGGTCTTATTGGAAAATGGGGCTAATGCTGAGGGCTCCAATGCATGTTTGTGCCCAAGGCGGCTTCCAAGCATGTGAGTTGCCTCATGAGCCATGCAGGTTTCTCCTGATCTGGAGGGTTTGGGCAACTGTGATTGGCAGATTTTACTTCAGGATGTCACGCACATTCTGGGGTGTGGCTGCAGAGGTCCCATCCTAGAGGGCATGTGGGCCAGGATGTGGAGACAGAAATATCAACCTGCATGTGGAGACCATGAGTATCAACCTGCATGGTCCTCAACCACACCCCAATTTCATAAGCTGCCCTGTGCACTAATGGTCTGTCTGACAAAGCCTGAGCCCAGACCTCCCATCAGACACCCAGACAGCTGTTCGCATATCCAGCACATCAGACCTGCCCTATCCTTAGGCCATCATCTCTTCCCAACCTGGGGTTTCAGGCCTCTGAACCTAGACCTTTTCTCAAATCCCTGCACTGGGGGAACCTGATGTACAAAGCAGAACTCCTCCTTGCCCATGGCAAGAAAGCTTGCTTTTGGGATGGTGTGAAACCTTCAGAGTAGGAGAAACTCACATGACCCATAAGGCCACGCCCATGCTTGAGGGCAGCCTTGGGCACAAACAGGCATTGTGACCCTCAGTGTGAGCCCCATTTGCAAACAAGGCCTCTTGGGGGCTGGACAAAGAGCCCGCATATCTGGCTTGCCACGCCCCTGGGCCCCTATCCTAAACAAAGTTCGAGTTTTCCAGTTGCCCATACCCAGGGTTCTGCTCCAGAATCCCTCTTATTCAGGCACACCTGAGCCAGAAAACAGGACTGCTCCCTTCCCAGAATATGACCCCAAGCTCTTAGGAGCTGGACCAAATCCCCAGAGAAAGTGAATTGTCCATGGCCCATCAGGCCACCCCAACATTTCACAGCCATCCTTTACACAAAATCCATAGAAAAAGCCTTAGTGACCACCTCACACTCGCCCTTATTTAATATCCAAAGGAGCTCCCCTCCCAGTCTTTGGATCTGGCTTGCCATACCCTCGGCCTCAAACCTACGGAGAGTTTGTGTTTTCAGACTTCTGTCTCCACAGACCTAGCCCACACACACTCTGATCTGCGGCCTCTGGAGCCACACTGCAGGACTGTGCCTACGCTCTTCAGGAAACTGCCCATTCCATTGGCCACAACCTTACAGATGAGGAGAAACCCACATGGCCCCTGAGGCCATCCCAATAGTGTACACCGCCCTGGATAAAATGGCACATTCTGACACCACCTGAGCAACTACCTCCACTCAAGACATGCAGACAAATGTCCCCAGAGAGAGAAGATTGAACAGGCCATGCCCTGAGGCCCTAATCCGAAGCCAACTTTGGTTTCTAGGCATCACTCCTCAGAAGCCTGATTTCAAGTACCAGCATATGGGGGTTTCCTGAGGCACAAAACAGAACACCTCTCGAATCCACATGGGATGCTTGCTATTTGGAGCTGTGTCAAACCCTCGGGGTAGGAGAATTTTGCAGGGATCCTTAGCCACTGCCACATTCCAAGGTCTCCATGGACACAAACCCACATTATGACCCATCCTCATGAGAGTCCTTTTCAACTCAGCCCCCTGGGTAGCTCGCCCCGCAGCCAAAAGATCTAACCTGCCTTGTGCCTGTGAGCCAATGGGAATGTGAGGTTGAGTTTCCAGGCACCTATACTTACAGCCCTGTTCTCCAATCTTTCCTTGTGAGACATCCCTGAGCCATCCAGCAGGACTCGCTTGTCCCAAAGAAGGAAACTGTGCTGTTTGGAGCAGCTCCTCACCCCCAGAGTGGGAAAATCTCCATGAATTCATGAGGCCCCCTTTCAGGAAGGGGCCATTTGCACACAAACTCCAGCCTGAGCCAACGTCTGACACTTGCCATACTTCAGATGAAGGAGATCTCAAATCATCCTCTGCAGAGTGTGCCTACCATGCCCTCGGCCCGAAACCTCACCCCAGCATGTGTTTTCAGACTTTTGCCCTCACACTCCTGGCCCACGAGCCCTCCAGATTGGGAATTCTGGAGCCACAATGCAATACTCTGCCTGCCCACCTGAAAGAAAAAAGTGCCCTATGGGACTGCCCAGAAACCCCAAATCAGGACCAACCTGCACGGCCCTTAAGAGCACCCCAATTTCATAGGTTGCCTTGTGCACTAATGCCCTGTCTGACACAGCCAGAGCCCAGACCTCCAGTCAGACACCCAGGCACCTGGCCCCATATCCATCACATTGGACCCACCCTATCCTTAGGCTGTCATCTCTTCCCAACCTGAGGTTTTATTCCTCTGAACCTAGACCCTTAATCAAATCCCTGTACTGGGGGGAACCTGATGGACAAAGAAGAACTCCTCCTTCCCCATGGAAAGAAACTTTGCTGTTGGGATGTCAAACCTTCAAAGTAGGAGAAACATGCATGGTGCATGAGGCCACGCCCATGCTTGAGGGGAGCTTTGGGCACAAACACGCATTGTGACCCTCAGTTTGATCCCCTTTTTAAAAATAAGTCCTCTCAGTGGCTGGACGAAGAGCCCACATATCGGGCTTGCCATGCCCCTAGGCCCCAATCCTAACCAAAGTTCGAGTTTCTCAGTAGCCCATACCCAGGTCTCTGCTCTGGAATCCCTCTATTGGAGGCACACCTGAGCCAGAAAACAGGACTCCTCCCTTCCCCCAGAATGACCTCAAGCTCTTGGGAGCCGGGCCAAATCCCCAGAGATAGAGAATCATCCATGGCCCACGAGACTGCCCTTAAATTCTACAGCCATCCTTGACACAAAATCCAGAGACAAAAGCCTTAGTGAACGTTAATGGCCTACATAATCAGAGAGCTCCATTTTGCTGTTCATACAGTAAAGTTAGATTGACCCTGTGCAGTAAACTTAGATTGACCCTGCCCCTCCCAGAGGAATTTACTTGCAAAGCATAGATACAAGGGCAGGATAGGTCAGGTGAAGACATCCAATCAGTGGGGCGCACATATATCTACTAGGATAAATTGAAATTTAACTGGCTGACCTTGTGTAACCTAGCAGATTTTTGTGTGTGTGGCAGACCTAGCATGACTGTACACTTTTCTCTGTGTATTGCAAAGTTATTGGCCACCTGTATATAGCCCCCTAAACTACCTCTATAAAAGTAAGTCTGTGAGACTGGGAGGGGTCGCCTCTTTGCAAGAGACAGCCCTGACCATTCAGTCTGATTCTCGATGCTTGGCGCGAAATAAAGCTTACTTGACCTTCGTTTTGTATCAGTCTCGCTCCTTTGATTACGGACCCTATCACTGGGGGCTCATCTGGGATCAAATGGCGATAACTGAGCCAGCATCAGAATTTCTGGGAAAGCCTCTGGAGGTAAGATCTTGGAATCTTGTCTGTCTGGTTGTGGATCATCTACCATCTGTAGGGCAGTGAGCTTTGGTACAGGTAGCAGCTATTCCTCCTTGCCACCTATTTTGTCCAGCGGAACCTGGAACGTGGAACCTGTATGAAGACTGGGCCCATTTCTGCAGGACTCATATTGCTCTCTTCATACTTTGGGGCTCATGGGCCCCTAGCACACTTCTCCATATGGTTTTCTCCCACCTGCCAGGGAACAAAAGAGCCATGCAAACAGGACAAAGCCTGATTTGATTTCCATACTGTTTTCTTTTCTGAAATCACAGGTGTCCCTGCTAGAAGGGGATGGTGGTAAGTATTCTGTACACTAGAGTCACTCACTTGTTTGCAACAACCTGGAAAAGGGGAAAGGTGGGGCTTCCTCGCAGGATCCATGATGAGAACCACCCTGATTCCCGGTCATGCAGGATTGAGAATAAATGTCAGAGTAACAGAAAGGTATTTTTTAGGCAAAGACCCGTGGCCTCATGGCCCTGTCCGGGAAACTACTCCGCTGCCCTTAGGTGGTGTAGTTTTGGGTGCAGGGAGTAGGTGTGCCTTTGAGGTGGACTCTTTTACAGCTACTCCATACCCTGTAGCTCCAATAGGAGCCACAGTTTTTATTCATTCCCCTGCAGGACCTTTCTTCCTCCATCCAGGAAGGGCCAACTGCAGCTCAGTCCATACTGATTAGCTCCCCACTTCCACACACTTGTCCACACGTGCACGCCAAGCAAAGCTCCCTGGGCGATTCTTGAAGAGCCCCATCGGGGTCCCGACACTCTCTGTGTGTATCTACCTAGATCCCCTGGCTGGCCGGTGCAATGGCCTTGACATGGACAGCATAGAGGGAGAGGCCCCATTTTTCACCAAAGTGGTAAGTTAGCCTTTCTTCATGTAAGGTAAAGCATCCTTTGTTTCTCTTATACTCGAAATCAGATCCCAACACCTCAACATGTACAATATACTTGGTGGGGAGATCATTGAGGGAGAGTCTGTTACCTATGGATACCCGATTCCAAAGACCCTCAGGAAACAGCAGGTTCAGTTACAGTCCACAGGGTAGTGAGCTTTTCCACGGGTACTACCGACACAGCCTTGCCACCCGTTTTGTCCAATGGATGTAGGGCATGCAACCTCCAGGTAGATTCCATATCACTGCCCATGACCCTGCCCATCACCAAGAGAACAAAAGAGGTGTGCATGCAGGACGAGGAATGACTTGATGTTCATCACGTTTTCTTTTCTGAAATCACAGGTGACCCTGCTGGAAAGGTTGAGTGGTAGTATGCTGTACACTAGAGTCACTCATTGGTTTGGAGCAACCTGGACAATGGGCAAGGTGGGGCTTCCCTGCAGGCTCCATCTTGAGAGCCACCCAGAATGCAGATCCTGCTACAAGGAGAATTAGGGTCATGTTCCGGACTGAGACCCGAGGCCCCAAGACCCTGCCCCTGGAAGCTACCGTGCTGGTCATATGTGCTGTAGAGTTGGGTGCTGGGCAGGAGGTGTGTTTACATGGGAACGCATGTGCTGTGATTCTCAGGGTTGGTGTGTGTGTGTCTGTTAGCTGAATGGTATGTTCTCGTACATGTCTGTTCCCTTCCACATGGTGATTTTTAGTGTCCACTTTCTCAGGGAAGTTTCCCATCACCATCACGTCATGAACGTCCATTCATGTGAAAACTCTTCAACACCTACAATTATAATAGGTGTTCTTTCCTTGAAAATACACATCAATTCCCCTAGAAAACAAATCCCGTCTCTAACTAGGGAGGGGGAAACTGTGCCCCAAAGACACAAGTGTGTCTTTTCTAATTCCTGTTAATGATTCAGTGTCCATGGGTCTCTCATGTCATGGTACGTCTCGGGCATGAATGGTCACAGTACCTCCCTCTTGCCACTTCACTCACAAACATGTCTCTGCATCAGAGGCCCCATGATGCATCTTCCCAACCTCATCAGAAGCACTGAGTGCTGGGACAGACTCCTTCCTTCTGCAGGCGGCTTGTGGGGCAGCCTCATGTAACAGCCCATTTGGGGAGGACCCTGACAAAGGAGCAGTGGCTGGAAATAGATGGGGCCAATTCACTCTGTATTTCTCCCAGGAAATCTACCATTTCACTTCAGATACTGTGTTTAAGAATTAAATTGGCCTTCTCCCATGGGAAATCACATACCCACCACTGGTCCTAGCTGGGGCTCTTGGAGGTGGGCCCAAAAGTTGTCCTATGAAGGGGGGAATGAGGTCGTCTTCAGGAACTGAGCATCACTGGAGGGACCTGGGCCTCCTCCATGCAGGAACGAAGGGTGCTCTGTGCATTGCAAGGTGGCGAAAGAGAACCTCAAACCTCAACAGGTGTGACAGGACAATCACCACACATTTCCCTGGGCTCCACCCAACTGAGGGCAGAGCCCATCATCCCCAGAGCATCAGGCCAGAGTTCGTCAGCTCCACTAACTCCCCCTTGTCCTCTCTCATGGCCAGCCCAGCATCATCACTGCTCCCTAACCTGGAGGATGATTCCATGGAAGATGACGATTCCAACAGAAGGAGAGACACTGCGCCTGTAATTCATTTCCACCCCCATCCCTTGGGCTTCCTCTCATCTGTCCTTTAGCCCCTCCTCCATGCTCTTCCCCTTTCCCTTCTTTGATGACACCCACCCTGGAGGCCCTAGTCTCAGGCAGTCACTCAGGCTTTGCATCTGAACTGCTGCATGAAATCCATATGCAGCCCCCCTCAGCCTTTTCCTAGCATCACCCTGACCCCTCACCACTGAGTCTGGGAAGCAGCCCTAGACCGCAGAGCAGGGAGTAGGGCTGGGAGCCAGCAGAGAACAGCTCACCCTGCTGGAGGGGGCTCAGGAGGGGTGACTAAGCCTGGGTGTCCCCACTTGGTTCTCCACTGCCTGGGAGTCTGTGCTTATGCCCCATTCTGCTCTTGCTTTCAGCTCTCAAGAAGCTTCCCTTCTATGGACTTGACAGAAACAACAAGGGAAGCAGAAGAAAAGGACTTGGGAACCAGGTGAATTGGACAGGAAAAGGGGCAGGCAAACAAGGACACATGCTCTCCCTCGTTTCCCTGACTTTGTTGTGGGCATCTCGGGAAACCAACCAAAACCCGGAGTGCTGTCCTAACCTCTGTCCACAAAAAGGGGATGAGAGGAAGGTCACAGTCCCTGCAGGCAGTAGGAAGCCTGAAAACATCCCACGGGGAACTTCCACCTGATCCGTGCAATTCCCTGTCGTGGTTTGGCAGTGTCATCCAGGAGCTGCTGATCTTGGAGGGAGGGTGCTGGCTGCCTGGAGGGACTGCACTCCAGGAAGGCCATGCACTGTGCTCTTCTGGAAAAGGGCTCCACGCCCCATTGAGCCCCTCACTCTGCACAACCCAAGCCTTGCCCTACCACCCTGCAAAAGTCAGCAGATGGCTTGCTCCCGAACACTAGTTGGAAGAGACTGTGGTGGGGTTGCCTCATCTCCCACATCAGGCACCTGAGAAATGAGCACACAAGACAGGTCCCCGGGCTCATAGAAGCAGAACAGCTCAACCCTCCCAGCACTGCATCCCTGTGCACATGGTGTAGGCCTGGTCTCCAGCTGAGTCATGTATGCTGGCCACTCCCGTAGGACCTGACCAACACCTCCAGTCCCCCGAGCCTCCAAAACACCACGTGGCAGGTAGCGGGTCCCCTCATGGCACAATTTTGCTATGTGAGCTTGATACTCTAGAGACTCTCCTCAATCCCTCAATCCACAGGGTAGACCCATCAGGCAAAGGCCACCCTGTCTGGTCCCACCCCACCCACCACCTGCCCACAGCATGGGGACTGTGCACCCTCCCTTCCCATGTGAGTCAGGAGCACACCTTCTCTGCTGTGCTACCTGCAACACTCGTGTGGGCAAAGGCTCCACCCACAGAGAAGGGCATGTCGAGGGCTCTCAGAGAGGCTGGGGAAGGGACAGCCCAGCAGGAGGAGGACCCAGCAGTCATGGAGGAGGACGGTCAGGGCAGGGGCCTGAGTTACCCTGGGAGTGTAGCCTTCATTCAGCCCCAGGGGGCCCATGGGAAACTTCCCTTTCTTCATGTCACACATTGGTCCTGCAGGGAAACCTCTACCTCAACACATCAGAAGACACATCCCACAAAACCCCACATCCCTCTGGTAAGACCTGTCCCAAGCCACACGCCACTTGCTATCTCATAGCACTCCAACTGCTGTCTCCACAGCTGCACCACAGGACAGTCTGCCTATGACCCCGAGGCATCAGAGTCTCTAGAAGGGCTCAGACAAAGGGAGTCAGGATGGTCCTGAGGCCCCACTTGCAGCTTTGATTTGGGCCCAGAGGAAGACTTAGTGTGAAAACACAAGGAAACACACCTGCAGGAATGGCTCTCTTGCACCTGACCTCTGCAGGCCAAACAAAGACAACACTTCTGTGCAGCCTACCAGAAGACGGCACTGGAACACCAAGGATGAGACAAGAGGACCCCCTGAGTCGGCCACCACACCCAGAGTTTGCTGCACAGGCCCTGCTGATGACTGACAGTTGGAGCAGGAGGAAACAATCTAGACCTATAACATTCCACAGTCTGGTGAGACTGGGACCACCTGGGAATTGGGGGGGGGGCTCAGTATCCTTCCTGTCTTTTCCCCTATCTGCTGCAGGGGCTGGTCCTCCTCCCGCTGTCCCTCCAGTCCCCAGTAACCATGAAGAACATGATAGATGCAGGAAGAAGCGGACTTCCAGGGGCCATTAACCACCCTGGAATTGACTTGAGGGGCAGCAGCCACCCTAGCTGTATTCCCCTAGGGTGTCACCCGTGAAACGCCCCTATCACTTCCATGCATAGGGCCGTGGCAATGCTGGGCTCAACGCTGGCAGTGGCCCCAAAAAACAGGCCCCCCTCAGCCTGTGTGTTTTCTCAGCAGCAACAGGTGTAGGGAGGAGAGCCTGTCCCTAATCTGAGCTCGACCTCTGGAGCACCAAGACACCATGGCAGAGGAACTGGGACCCCAAACACAACGCTGCACCTCAGGGAAAGCTTTAGCCTTGAAGACAGCAATGCTAGACACAGCAATGCTAGGGCATACAGAAATGGGATCCAACATTCCTTTGGTGGGAATGCAAGTTGGTGCAGCCAATTTGGAGGACAGTGTGGAGATTCCTTAAGAAATTAAAAATAGAGCTTCCCTATAACCCTGCAATTGCACTACTGGGTATTTACCCCAAAGATACAGAGGTAGTGAAAAGAAGGGCCATTTGTACCCCAATGTTCATAGCGGCAATGGCCAACATTCCATTGGAAGCAAGTTAGAGCCCTCCAAGACTAAAGGTCTCAGGAAGCATTTCTTCTCCCATGTCAACCCTCATCATCTCCTTATATTCAATAAGAATCTCTTATTGGAGATTGGAAATATTGGTAACATGGGTGATTTGACCAAGGCTTGGATGGGATTATCCTATGCAGAGAGCTAGGCAGAGACTCAGATGGGACCAAAGGGCTTTAAGGAACTAAGGCGGACTTTCGGGAAACCTGCAGCCATCAAACCCCTTGGGAAAGTTGGCCTGGCCCCTTGCTTCCAAACTTCCCCTCCGCCTCACCAGGAGCATAAAGAATGTCACTTCCTGGCAGGTGTAGGAACCTCAGAATATATCAGGTAGCTTAGGAAGAGGAATTTGCCCAAATCCACAGGTATCACAAGCAGGTCTGATGGCAAGCACTTCCCTTGGCCTCTGGCCTAGAGAGACAATGATTAGACATTACTCAGAAAAGTTCCAGTGATGCAGATTCTAAGCGATCACCATGATTGATCACTAGGCTTGCTTAGCTTAAGTCAATAATTGGGTCACGTGGGTTAAAGTGGGACTTGCTTTACAAGGACATGAGCCCCAGATTGGCTGTCTCTGGAAAGGAGCGTTCTTTTGAAGAGGAAAATTAGGGTTCATGTAGACGTTCAACTCTAACACTGGTGACCTTTCCATATGTGTTGTTTACCTAAGCTAGACAACTTGAGGTTATCTTCAGAAACATTTCCACGTTAGCTCACGGATAGGTGATCCACTTGCTTCTTATTCTGTGGGGATAAGAGCAGGACAGCATGGGTTCAGGGTTAATTCAACAACTGGAACATGTGATTGATTCCTCCATGACTGGAGAACTCAACTAGCACCTTGACCAATTGGATGGGGCTGGGATGAGGAACTCATTCCCTCAAAGCCAGAGAACATACACTACTCCACAGTGTTCTCTGGGGACCTATGGAGACAATGAAGGACCCCACTCTCTCTGTAACTGGGGCAGAGGGTGCACTTGGGAAGGCTCTTATTTCCTGGACAAGCGACTTACCAGCGACTCCTACTAATGAGGATATTCAGGTGATATCTCTAATAAAAAGGGTTCCTTGGAATGGTTTCTTCCCTCACAGTCCATGAAGCCACACTATTCAGGTACAATGGCAAACAAAGGCTTTAGCTAAGCATCCAACTGCCCTCCTGGGAAAAGGAACCTCCCAATTCATACGGGGATGGCACCTGACTCTAAGGACTTGGCATCAGCTCCAGAGCGTCACAGAGAACAAAGGCCACCAAATGATGCTGGGAGTCCAATTTATCAAGTAGCAGCTTATGCTTCAAGATACGCCTGAACTAACACCTGAAACCAGCCCAACTTTAAACGCAGCAACCCTTAGGCCTGGACCCAACCACTTTACGCCCATGGCTCATAACTCTTGAAAAGTTCTTAAGTCAACCAGACTTAAGATGCCACTACAAGAATGCAGAGGACAGATGGTTTAGCAATGGCAACAGTTTCAAGGAAAAGGGGTAAGAAAAACCAGGTATGTTGTCATTAGTCAAACTCAGACTGCTGAGGACAAAGCCTGACAGCAAACATGTCTGCCCCCAAAGCAAAGATATTAGTGCCCACCTGTTGGCTGTAATTGGCAAAAATCTTACAAGTATTTATCCTGACTCCAACAGGCCTTCCTTGTCCTCTATATCCATGAAACAATTTAGAGAAAAGGTTCTTCTTCCCAAACCATAACCCACCAACTCAACATGGGCCTGAAATGATTGCACATTCCAAGAATGGCCCTCCAAACCCGAATAGCCCTTGAAAGCCTGACTGCAGTTCAAAGAGACTCAGGATGAGATAAGGGTCCCTAGCTGGGACACCATGTCCATGAAGCTCTAACCTGTGCCCATGAATTCACCAAGATCTAGAGGCCACTGGACACTTAGGGTGGGCCTAGATGCATGGGTGCATTATTAAAACCATCACCGGCCCAGCCGACCTTCCCCATTTCAAGCAATGATGCACATGTGCTCTGTTTCATTGACATGGCTACCTAGCATCCATCTTTGTCCCTCTTTGGGAATGGAGGATGTCTTGTGGCATGGGAAAATCCTTACTGAGTACACAGTCAAGGTCCTACATGTCACCCTGAACAGGATTTCTCAATGAAATACGGGAATGATCCCAATGCATACAGCAGTTCTACAAAACACAAAGGCTTTAGATGTTGTAACTGCTGCACAAGGTGGAGCTTGTGCCAATCTAAGGACAGAATGCTGTGGGTACGTTCCCCACTATCACAAAGAGATTTCTGGTTTCCTAACAGACACCACTGCTCAAATCCGCACTTCCAAGGATCCCTCTCTTTAAGGACTGGCTCAACTCTTGGCCTGGGGGAGGGTTCTCACCTACTATCAAAGGACTCTTCATGGGGATTCTCCTTCTCTTTCTTCTTCTAACCCTGTTGTGTTGTTTCCCCCCACCCCCACCCCATCTCTGCAGCTGGTGCCAGGAACCCTTCACTGCACTAACTTTCAGAGGACAGATGGTCCTTTCCACTCAGAAAGATCCATTCACACATTCTCCCCTGCACTCAGCAGCCTCTTCATTTCACAACTCTGACATAGAGAGGCCCCCCAGCTGACCAGGAATGACCCACAGGTAGGGATAGCTTTATACCTCTATTTAGCAGGAAGAAGTTACAGAAGATGAGACCATGCTCCTTCAACAACCTTAACAACAGAAGGGTATAAAATGCTCAGGGGCACATGAGGAGGGAGGAGAAGGCTAGCCCAGCACAAAGCAGGAGCTGGGACACCACATCGCCCCCCAACATGTGATATGGGTGACATTCCTCAGGCACTCTGAGTGCCCTAAAACCAAGGGAAGGAAAAAAACAGATTCTCCACAAATAGAGATAAAATCCCTGCAAGACCGGAGTCTCCCTCAGTTTATAAAAGTCCTTGTGATTCTCCAGGAAGAGGCTTGCTTAACAAGAGGCTAGCTAACTTCCAGAGACCTGTAACTCTGTTTCCTGAAACCCTT
Source organism: Lutra lutra (assembly GCF_902655055.1). Classification (NCBI taxonomy): domain Eukaryota; kingdom Metazoa; phylum Chordata; class Mammalia; order Carnivora; family Mustelidae; genus Lutra; species Lutra lutra. The sequence continues at coordinate 64,073 of NW_025923847.1, read as the reverse complement.
ACATCACCCCTCCCCTTCATAACACTCAGGGAGGCTGAGGCCGAAGGAAATGTCAATAAAAGGGAATTTCTATTCAAACCCACAGTCCCTTGAGAAGGACTTGTGAGAAGAGGAAGGTAACATTCCTCCAGGAAGCTTCCAACCATCCTTCTATTAATGCCATCCTAGAAAAACTGCCTTCACTTGACAAGAGCAAAGCCTCCTGTATCCTGCGTGTCCTCTGTCCTACTGCAACATTCTTGCAAAACCTCCCTTTTGCCTGACCTCCCCCAATGCCATCCTAGAGAGTCAGCCTCCTGTCACGACCCCAGCATAGGAACCCTTTCTACCCAAGGATCGTATCCCTGTGCTTTAATAAAAATCACCTTTTGACAACAAAGCTATCTCAAGACTTCTTTCTTGACCATCCATCCACCTTGAACTCTAACGTCTTTCCTACATTAGTCCTGTCTCTTGTAAGGCTCCTTTGGAAATAAACCTGCAACATGGTCCCATTTCTGTCAGCTCTTCTGTCTCCATCCACCTAACACACTGCACATTCTGTGTCCTCAGAGGACAGGACACTTCTGTGATTCTTGGACTGAAACCATCACGTGGTATCTCTTTCTCTCCTCAACTTTGTTGAGTTTGCCATTCTTAATCTCCCCAGCAGTCCATCCTCACTTTCTTTTCCTCACCTGTTTATCTGGTCAATAGGTTCTAATCACCAATATCTGTGACAGGTTTCTGCTCCTTAGTAGATGACTCCATTTCTTTCCTTTGTCATCAAGCTCAAATCTTAACTCTTAGATGTTTGTCTCACAACTTTCAAAATTTTTCTTTCCCCTAATACCTCTCTACCAGTTTCTTTTCTCCCTTTTTTCAAACCCTCCCTCCCTTTGCTTCCTTCCTTCCTTCCCTTCATTATCTTTTTCTTCTTTGTATTACTTCCTCCCTCCCCCTCTTTCTTTCTTTGGTTCTATTATGTTAGTCCCCATACAGTACTTCAGTACTTTTTCATGTACCGTTTCATGTCTCATTCTCTGTGTAGAACCCCCAAGATCTCAAGGCAATACACTCCCTATTATAAAGGATGAAGTGATACCCATACGGGTGCATCTCAAAGGTCTGTTATTCTGCAAGTCAAGGGGAAGCTTCATGGTAATGGACCCTGGCCTTCCACACTACGGCTTGACATTGGATACGCTAAACATTGACTCCAAACTCCTGTCTTCCAAGACATTGAGCATACAGGCTGTCCCCACAGAAATCTGAATAATTTCATTTATCGACTGAAAGGTGCCTCAATTGAAGCCATAGCTTGAGTGTCTGTAAAAGTCACTGGCTTCAACACGACTCACCAGTATAGTCTTTGAAAATTAAATATCTAAAATTTAATTAGCAGGTAATGTGGCTGTCAGGCTACCATGTAAAAAGATCATCTAAATTCTGGAAAGTAACATTGCACCTGACTACAAGTGGCATACAGAGGTTGACACAGAGATGATTCCTGAAGGAAGGGGCTGGAATTCGTAGGTTGCATCAGGAAGGGAGGAACATGAGTAAGCAATCCTTCCACAGCCCCTCCTGTTCCGGCCATTAGCAGATGGTTCACACTGCACAGGAACCCGGCCAATGCTGGGGCACAGGAGGAAGATTTCTCATGTACCTCACCTCACTCCATGTGTGTTATGTCCTGGAAAGAGGAACCTTGTATTTACAGACAATGTGGAAGCCTTCAGTCATGTGTCCCTGGTGCAAGTGACATCAGAGCTCATTCATCTTGGATCACACCACACTCATCTTCCCAGTGTGGGAGACCCTTTGGTCAGGGCTCTAACCTTGGGAGACATGACAGAACTCACCCTTCTGAGGAAAGTAGACATGATAAGCATGGGGGAAACAATTCTAGGGCATTGCTCACCTCTGTACACAGCAAAATCACTGGAGTGGCACCTTAGGGATGGAAGAAAGGTGGGAGACGCTTCATTCAGAGGGTTCTGCTATTATTCACTCCCAGGACCTCACACGGGGTAGAGGCCATGTGGTGGGGTTGCTGTGCAAAAGCTCGCAGCAACATGCATCCCTTCAAGGCCATGGGCATGTTCCCACAGACAGAAAGTGGTCGAATGCCATCTTCAAGGGAAAGCATTTACTAGAGCCACATGATTAGACAACATCTGAGGATCCCCACTGGAAGGAACTCCAATAAATGCAGTCAATGCGGAAGAGCCATTAGAAACAGTTCTCAATATTTATTCTTCCAATCCAGGAGCATGGAACATTTTTCCATTTCTTTGTGTCTTCCTCAATTTCTTTCATGAGTACTTTATAGTTTTCTGAGTATAGATTCTTAGTCTCTTTGGTTAGGTTTATTCCTAGGTATCTTATAGTTTTGGGTGCAATTGTCAATGGGATGGACTCCTTAATTTCTCTTTCTTCTGTCTTGTTGTTGGTGTAGAGAAATGCAACTGATTTCTGTGCGTTGATTTTATATCCTGACACTTTACTGAATTCCTGTACAAGTTCTAGCAGTTTTGGAGTGGAGTCTTTTGGGTTTTCCACATAGAGTATCATATCATCTGCGAAGAGTGATAGTTTGACTTCTTCTTTGCCTATTTGGATGCCTTTAATTTCCTTTTGTTGTCTGATTGCTGAGGCTAGGACTTCTAGTACTATTTTGAATAGCAGTGGTGATAACGGACATCCCTGCCGTGTTCCTGACCTTAGCGGAAAAGCTTTCAGTTTTTCTCCATGATATTTGCGGTGGGTTTTTCATAGATGGCCTTGATAATATTGAGGTATGGGCCGTCTATCCCTACACTTTGAAGAGTTTTGATCAGGAAGGGATGCTGTACTTTGTCAAATGCTTTTTCAGCATCTATGGAGAGTATCATATGTTTCTTGTTCTTTCTATTATTAATGTGTTGTATCACATTGATTGATTTGCGGATGTTGAATCAACCTTACAGCCCTGGAATAAATCCCACTTGGGCGTGGTGAATAATCCTTTTAATGTACTGTTGAATCCTATTGGCTAGTAATTTGGCGAGAATTTTTGCATCTGTGTTCATCAACGATATTGGTCTGTAGTTCTCTTTTTTGTTGGGATCCTTGTCTGGTTTGGGGATCAAGGTGATGCTGGCCTCATAAAATGAGTTTGGAAGTTTTCCTTCTATTTCTATTTTTTGGAACAGTTTCAGGAGAATAGGAATTAGTTCTTCTTTAAATGTTTGGTAGAATTCCCCGGGAAGCCGTCTGGCCCTGGGCTTTTGTTTGTTTGGAGATTTTTTTTTTTAAAGATTTTATTTATTTATTTGATAGACAGAGATCACAAGTAGACAGAGAGGCAGGCAGAGAGAGAGAGGGAAGCAGGCTCCCCGCTGAGCAGAGAGTCCGATGTGGGACTCGATCCCAGGACCCTGAGATCATGACCTGAGACGAAGGCAGCGGCTTAACCCACTGAGCCACCCAGGCGTCCCTGTTTGGAGATTTTTGATGACGGTTTCAATCTCCTTACTGGTTATGGGTCTGTTCAGGCTATCTATTTCTTCCTGGTTCAGTTGTGGTAGTTTATATGTCTCTAGGAATGCATCCATTTCTTCCAGATTGTCAAATTTGTTGGCGTAGAGTTGCTCATAGTATGTTCTTATAATTGTCTGTATTTCTATGCTACCTAAAGCAATCTACACATTTAATGCAATTCCTATCAAAGTACCATCCATTTTTTTCAAAGAAATGGAACAAATAAACCTAAAATTCATATGGAACCACAAAAGACCTCGAATAGCCAAAGGGATATTGAAAAAGAAAGCCAAAGTTGGTGGCATCACAATTCCGGACTTCAAGCTCTATTACAAAGCTGTCATCATCAAGACAGCATGGTACTGGCACAAAAACAGACACATAGATCAATGGAACAGAATAGAGAGCCCAGAAATGGACGCTCAACTCTATGGTCAACTCACCTTCGACAAAGCAGGAAAGAATGTCCAATGGAAAAAAGACAGCCTCTTCAATAAATGGTGTTGGGAAAATTGGACAGCCACATGCAGAAAAATGAAATTGGATCATTTCCTTACACCACACACGAAAATAGACTCAAAATGGATGAAGGATCTCAATGTGAGAAAGGAATCCATCAAAATCCTTGAGGAGAACACAGGCAGCAACCTCTTCGACCTCAGCCGCAGCAACATCTTTCTAGGAACATCACCAAAGGCAAGGGAAGCAAGGGCAAAAATGAACTTTTGGGATTTTATCAAGATCAAAAGCTTTTGCACAGCAAAGGAAACAGTGAACAAAACCAAAAGACAACTGACAGAATGGGAGAAGATATTTGCAAATGACATATCAGATAAAGGGCTAGTGTCCAAAATCTATAAAGAACTTAGCAAACTCAACACCCAAAGAACAAATAATCCAATCAAGAAATGGGCAGAGGACATGAACAGACATTTCTGCAAAGAAGACATCCAGATGGCCAACAGACACATGAAAAAGTGCTCCATATCACTCGGCATCTGGGAAATACAAATCAAAACCACCATGAGATATCACTTCACACAGTCAGAATGGCTAAAATTAACAAGTCAGGAAATGACAGATGCTGGCGAGGATGCGGAGAAAGGGGAACCCTCCTACACTGTTGGTGGGAATGCAAGCTGGTGCAACCACTCTGGAAAACAGCATGGAGGTTCCTCAAAATGTTGAAAATAGAACTACCCTATGACCCTGCAATTGCACTGCTGGGTATTTACCCTAAAGATACAAATGTAGTGATACGAAGGGGCACGTGCACCCGAATGTTTATAGCAGCAATGTCTTCAATAGCCAAACTATGGAAAGAACCTAGATGTCCATCTACAGACGAATGGATAAAGAAGATGTGGTATATATACACAATGGAATACCATGCAGCCATCAAAAGAAATGAAATCTTGCCATTTGCCACGACGTGGATGGAACTAGAGGGTATCATGCTTAGCGAAATCAGTCAATCGGAGAAAGACAACTATCATATGATCTCCCTGATATGAGGGAGAGGAGATGCAACATGGGGGGTTGAGGGGGTAGGAGAAGAATAAATGAAACAAGATGGGATTGGGAGGGAGACAAACCATAAGTGACTCTTAATCTCACAAAACAAACTGAGGGTTGAGGGGGGAGGGGGTTGGGAGAGGGGGTGGGGTTATGGATATTGGGGAGGGTATGTGCTATGGTGAGTGCTGTGAAGTGTGTAAACCTGGCGATTCGCAGACCTGTACCCCTGGGGATAAAAATATATGTTTATAAAGCTGTAAAAAAAAAAAAAAAAAGAAACAGTTCTCATATTTGGAGATACCAGACAACTCAGAGCAGAGAAACCTGTGTCTGTCATCACTGGGTCCCCACCTTTACTCAGAGCGCCCACCTTTCTCACCACCACAGAAATCACACAGTACAAACCCTGTGTCTCCAATCACTGAGGCAGAGCCTTCTGCCAGAAGTGATCCCTTTCTCAACACCAGAGAACTCACACGGGGAGAACCACTAGTGCTGTATCTTGGTTGGAGAAGCTTCAGCTGGGACTCTGGGCTGAGCTCCCACTACCATCTGAGAGTGTGCATCATCCCTCACTTGGGAGCGAAGGTGCAGGGACCTCTGGGGACCCCCTGCATCATCACTGCTGCTGAATGCCATTGAAATCCATGTGGGAATCCCATTACTCATGGAGCCAACATGTGAAGGACCTGGGAGGATTCCCACAGAAGAAAATCCTCCCGGTGTGATGATGAAAAGAATGTGCTCAGTTATCTCTTCTTCCATAGCTAGCAATGACATCCTCACACTGAGGAAACACTGATCCTCACCACAAAGGGGCGAACTTCTTCCCCTGATACTCACAATAGAGGATCAATGGACAAATACCTACCAAGGAATTTCTTAGGGTGAAATTGAGATACAAACTCAGACACTGACAATTTTTCACTGCAAACATATAAAATTGCATCACTTTCTGAGGGATGCTGAATGCAGTATTTCAGTAACCAATAGCTAGAAATAAAGCAAATATGCTCCCATCCATCAGTACTTGCATAAAGGCCAGTATCATCAAACAGGCAGTGTCCCACAACCGTGCACACTGTGCCAAGTTAAGAACAAGGACTTTCCTTTACTAGCTCTCATAATTGACACAGGTACTGTCTCATGGTAGGAAGTTTGAAACATAAATACACTGCCTGTCATCCATGAGAACATCAATTGGAGGGTTAACTCAGAATCTTAGAACACAATGTGATTGACATATGTTCACGAAAACATTAATCTAAAGATGAATGTAGATTGCAAGGATGAATGGCAACAAGACTCAACAAACACATGGTTTGTGTTCTACCTCTCATGTGTCCTTCATCCTACTAATATTGTCCTCATAATTTGGAAAGGATTTACAAATTAATTAGATACTTAGAAATATATCTATTTTCTTTACTTATTTGAGAGCAAGAGAGCTAGAGAGGGAGAAAGAACAGTCGGTTCGCAGCAGGGAAGAGGGAGAGGAAGCAGGCTTCACATTGAGAAGGGTACCCAATGCAGGGCTTGACACCCCAGGATCCAGGGATCCTGGCCTCAGCCAAGGGCAGATGCTTACCCAACTGCACCACCCAGGGGCTGACAAATTAATTTCATCTTTTACAAAGGTACTCTTCTGGAAGAAATGTCAGTACCAGGGCAGGAAAACTTCTACAGTTCAGCATCAGGCAGTGAGGGCTTTCTCCCCATCTATGAGAACTTGGGAACCAAGTGGTTTTCTCCACCACAAAGAACAGCTATGTAGCTCTGGGACTGAGATGGTGTAAGACCACTGCAGACACGGAAATACTCCCCGATATGGAAGATATTAGGACACAATGGGGTATTTACTTTCCCTTGTCTGCAGACAAAGCATGTCCAGGAATGTCTGCATGTTTTTGTTTTTTTTTTTTTTTTTCAGTTAAGGGACCAATTCTTGTTTTGGCTCAGGTTATGATGTCAGGGTTATGGGACTGAGCCACTTTTCATGCTATGCAAATATTGTGGAGCCTGCTTAAGGGTCTCTCTTATCCTCTGCAACTCCAACTCGCCCCCCCCCCCCAAAAAAAGGAGAGAGAGAGAAAAAAAGTGCATGGAAGTCCATTCAGACATCCATTTGTGAAGATGCCCAATATTCTTTGCTCTAGATGAATGGACTAATAAAGCAAGTGTGGACAGAAAGTCGATCATAGAGAGAAGGTCTACCAGAGGCAACCTGTAATTCAGAAGATTTGTGTGGGGCAGGGACTTGCAGAACCGTCTCCATATGTGCCACTATGTAATTTTCCCCAAGCAACAAACTCTAGATATTCTGTAAAGGGTTCATCTCGAATTTGATCAACAAGAAGAGGGTATATTTTCCTCTGGAATGAAGACAGAAGCCAGCACATAAGACACCCAAGTCAAGGCCTGAACCTCAACCCAGGCAGAAGGTTCAGAACCAAGACTACTTACTACTGTGATGCACAACCAGCAGGGAGATGACAGGGGTCATACTCCTATACGTCTTGCAACTGAATCTGCCCTGAAGAGACAGAGGCCAGACTTATTGGTTGCTGCCAATGAGGCCAAGTCACCCAAGCCTCGAAGCACCACCTGTAAAAACAGGGAGAGCATTTCATTGAGGTCTCAGGACCCAAACGTGGGAAGACACAATGTCACACAAAACTGAAAGCATGCTCTTCCCTTCCAGGAGAGAGCACGAACTCAAAGAGGCCAAAACCACTGGATCCCGAAATTTGTGAAAGACTTATCTTTGCTGTTGGCAGACCTTCAAATAATACATACATGGTCAATTGGCTACCGGGAGTTCCATGACATCTATGCCATACCTAAGCAGGAGGATGTGGGCCAGGAGGTGACCCTGAGGTCAATCGCCATTTACAACTAGTGACGAGAGTCTAAATAAAGTTCCTGCTCATCCCAGAATCAAAACAGAAAATCTGAAGAAACCCTATTTCAACTGCATTTTGCATGACCATCCTAGGAATGTTTACTTCTCCTTGAATCGTTTTTCACCTTTGACATGGTTCTCATTCATCTACCCCATAACTTCAATGACATGAACTCCCATAGGAGATGTGCATATACTCTACCTCTTCAGTGTCTTTTCTACTCTACGTGAGTGACTCTGTTAGTCTTGCTTCCTTTCTTTTTTCACAGTTCTATTTGGCTGAAATGAGCCTCCGGTCTTTCCTTTCTAAGACATGCCTCTCATGGACCCTGGAACTCAAAAAAAGAAATAAAAAAACCAACAACTAATAACCACCAATACAAATATAACCTATACCTTGGAGACTGAAGTTGTTTCACTCCTAACCGGAGACTATGCTACTGACCCAAAGGTCAAGCCCTCCAAAAAGCAGCTTCTAGAGGATTCTGGGATGATTTGGGGTATAGTTCTTATAGGATTTTCCCAATCAGGAAACACTGCCAGCCTCCAAAGTGAGGTCCCCAAACCTGATTACGAACTAAATAGATTCAGAACTTCTCAGGACCCCTTGTGAGGTACAGAAATGTTTGGCGGTGGTGGCAGCAGGTGCCAGTCCACGTGGGTGATGGATTTCAGTTCAACGGATTTGGGATGGTTTCTTAAATGCAAGAAGGCAGCCACAATCTCACTTGGTTTCTTAGCATCTATTTTAACTAAGCCTGGCAGGCTTTGTGACAGACCGTTCCATACAGATTTTGAAACCCTGCTGTGCTGGAACTTTTCATGAGAAATCTCTAGAGTGAACTTTCAGTAGTGTGTCCAGGCCAAAGCCAAGTGCAATACTTGATCAGACTTGACTGCGATACCTGTCAATTTGGGTGGATTCCTCTTCTCAAGGTCCCCCAAATATCCTGAGTTTCATATACCTGCCAACAAATAATATTCCCTACTCATCTGGCAAGGCTCCTGGGCACTGTGTCATCAAGGTGTCAAGCCGTATGGCCAAGAGGCTCCACAAAATCGCCCTTAATTCCTGAAAATTGGTCATTATCTGAGTCTATACACGTTACTCTCAAATTGGAGATTTCACTCAACCCCTTGGTTCCCAACTGTGTCCTGTTACAATAAAAAGGCACTTGTGCAGAGCTTACACCAATAATCCTAAGTACCTTGGAAGAAAGAATTCTCCCTGAGAGTTTCTGAATGATGGGGGGTTCAGGGAGGGAGAGAAGTTAAATGCTCCCATTTGCTCACACAGAAATATTTAATCACGTTTCTGTAGATCATCAATATTTTCAGATACAGTTTCCCTCAATCTGGAAAGAGAAACATTAAAGAATCAGCAATGATTCAAACAAGAGTCACAAAGGTAGACTCATGTTCCTCAACTCACTCAGTCCCCACTTATTAATTCTTGTTCACCTTCAATGCAACTTTTCCATGAGTTCTGCAAATCCATACCCAGTAGAGTTTGAGGATTTTCATGATTAGACACTAAGACCCCACAAGACACATCACCGTGTACAGTTACAGGCATTTAATGGCAGAGTAGGAATGAAAGGCCTGTGGACATATGCTTAATGAGATATATTTTCACCAAACATAGAAGGCAAGATGTTAACATGGAAGCAGAGAGGCCACAAGACCTGCCTCCTGGTCCCTAGGGCATGGCGGGTCCATGAGTCTCCGTATCTCCAAGCCAAACACGCTCATGTATTCTGAGCTAAGGGTTCTGCTTCTAGAATTTTCTCCCAAGGAGAAAACCAGAGGGGTTGTAAAGGACTTGCAATAGTGTTTATCTAGTGTTTCTAGTGTATCTAGGCTTCCTGGATGATGGCGAAGCCCTGCAGCTCACCGCCTTGCCCAAGGCCTACAAACCTGTTCAGTGCCCCCTTTGCATCCACCATCGTCAGGCAGGTCTAGCCCTTTCTCCCCCAGTTGCACAGCACACCCTCTCCTTGTGTCCAACAGGCCGCTCGGCCTCTGTGACATTTTCTCGATGGATTTCTTTGGAAGAAGGTAACCCGCAAAGGGGTGGAAGGAGCAAATATACTCCTTCCCACCCTTTCTCCCTCCTTGCACCCATCCAAGGTTTGTGCAGGGGGAGCACAGCTGCAGGGACATGCAGATGGGGTTCTTCTTCTGTGGTGCTTCCAAGAATCCCCCTGCACAAAGCCTGAAACTTAGCGCTTAGCAAGCTATTTTGGTCTCCACTCCCACTGTCGACCCCAGCCATGGGGCAGCATTCCAACTGTCAGCTTCCTCAGAAAGAACTCCAGCACCCTAGATAGCTGCCCTCTGTCCAACACCCACGTGCTGATCTAGGCATTTGAAAGGAGACTGGAAGAAGAGACACACCCACCACACTCAGGTGCCAGAGTGCTCTCCACACCACAGCATCTACTTCAGGGTTGTGGTGATGGCAGACTTCATGCTGTGTGCTTCTTGCCCTCAGACATGCCAACCCTCCAATGCGACACAGAGCACAGAGCCGGGCTTCAGCCCCCTGGCGACCTGGCTGACTGATTCAGTTGCCTGGGCCTGCCTGCCTCCCTTCCTTCTTCAGTACTTTCCTATGAGCATGTGACTGGGCCTTGTGACTCTGGATCTGCACCGGAGCCCCAGGCCCTGGGTTCAAGCCATCAACAGGTATTTGGGGAGCCACAGACTGCAGCTGGCCGGCCCTGTACTACCCTCAATCCAAACACCATGGTGACCATTGTGGGCCCAGGTGCCAGATAGGACTGTAGCCCCCGTCTTCCTGCTCAACCTCAAGTGGTACCTCTGAAGCAAGGCACGTCACCCCAAATACCTGTCTCCCAAACCCCCCCCCCACTGCCTGAAGAACCCCTAGGGATAGATGTATAGAGAGGCCAAAACAATCTATACTCCAGGCATTGCATTTCCCTCAGCCTCTCATGGTACACAGGGGGGTCAGAGGAGGATTCAGCACAACAGCACAAATAACACTTAAGTAGCGATTAAATGTGTTTCTCCCAAGGTAGCATCATTTCCAGATACCTGGCAGCAGGCCTGGTTGTCAGCCTACCTGTGCTCCAGAAAGCCCTGCTCTGACATTGATGACCAAGCCACAAACCAAGAGTAACTCTGCAGGTAAATGGGCCCAATGTATGCTGGATCCTTTCATTTTGTTGTTTTGATTTTGCTCCAAAGTCCAGGGAGGCACCTCTGGGGCATGTATGGGGCTCTCTGTTCAAGAGCACAGGAGGTAAATGAGCCATATGTTCCCCTCAACACCACTTCTGGGATAGGCTGTGTCAAGCTACTACCCGTGTGCTACCCTGTGACCTCAGCAGAGACAAAGCACAGCCTGCTCCCTAGATGTGGAGAGAACAGGGATGCAGCCCCTGAGCCACACATTCTGAAGCCAAAACTTTAAGGGAACTATGCATGTGGGCTGGTTCTAGCACAGAAACTGGCAAACACCATGCTGCACTGAAAGCCACCCAAGTACCTGGAAGCCTCAGAGTGGGGGTTCAGTTGCTGCTCTGCTTTCCAGATCGCCCCTGTTCTGTCCTGAATCAGACCCAGGCTGGAGCCCCTGTGGTCCCTCCAAGGTCGGGTGGCATAAAAAGGGCCTAGAGGAGTTGGGGTGGCCCTGAGAAGGCAGCCCACTGAGGCAGATCCCAGGAGGAGTCTGGAGGGCATATGGGGCTCACTGAGAAGGGAACCCAAGCAGATTGCTGTGGAAACAGGGAACCCAGTGTCTGTGGAGGGTGAACACATCACTGCCTCAACAGCTCTTTCCCTGGAAAATGACTGAATCTGTCCATGCCCATGTCTTCTGTAGAACTGGGCCTCACAGCACTTTGTCCCCCAGGATTTGGTGAGGAGAAACCAAGACAATGAACAATAAGCACCTCACCATTGCTTGGAACAGAAGCGGCATCCATGAAGACACATCTCCCTAGGACTGCTTGGTAGGAAACGTGTTTTGGAACCCCTGGCTCAGCTGGTCATGGGGTTTTGAATATCAGAAAAAAAGCACCTGTATTCAGGGAGCCTCCCTCCAATGCGGTGACTCAGAGATACCCTGATCCAGTTACACAACCTCCACTCCAGGGATATTCCTGCTTGTCTGGTAAATATAAGGCTGTGTAGACACACTACCTGGCAAGCTCTGCCCCAGTAAGGGGTGGACCCAGCAAATTTATGGCTCCCCATTCGGCCCAGTTGTCCTACCCGTGTCACCAGGACAGTGTCCCTGGGCCTCTGGCCTTACCTCACTTCTCAGTGGTGATGCTGGTGGCCTCTAGGGGCTCCCCCAGCCCTGCCTCATCTTGGTCATCAGCCTGAAGTTGTATGCTGACTCTGGGGCCAGCTCAGTGGCCGTGAATCTCCTCACCATGGCCCCATCTCCACTGTGGTGAACATGCTGGAGTTGCTGTTGGCCAGGCAGTAAGCGATCTGATACCCTGTGGGTGGCACAGGAAGGCCACGCATCAGTCTCATCACCCCGCTCGACCCCACATTCTTGCCAGCCCACCACCACCACTCTGCCCTGTTTCCACCACGTCCTTCATCCTCTGTCAGCATCTGCGAGGAATGGCCCAGCCGCAGTGGCAGATGGAGCCTCTGAGTTCTGGGCCCCCATAACTCTCATTCCCCTTCATCCATCCCACTACCAAGACATGGAAACAGTTTCATCTTTAGTGATTCAATACTTACATAAAACACTAGTACTCATCATATCAGCAATTTAAAATCTCCCAAAAAGCCAAGTTCCAGAACAAGATGCCTTTTGTGGTACTTTCTACCATTCAGAGAAGGATTCATACAAGTCATTGCCCACTTTTCCAAAAAAAAAAACAGAAGAGAAAGCTTCTAAACTTATTTGCTGAGGCCAAAATTACTCTAATACAAGAATAAAGGAGGACACCCCAAGAAAAAATATCTTATAGTCCAATATTCCTGATGACCATAGATGCAAAAATGTTTAACAAAATACTAGCAACCCAAGTTCTCCAATATGCTGAGAGGAACATATACTATGATCAAGTGGGATCTTGCAGGAATGCAATGATGGCTTACAGGTGCACATCGATCAAAGTGATACAGCACATTATCAAAATAAAGAATACAAATGATGTGATCATTTTGAGATGCATGGAAGCATTTGACAAACTTTAATATCAGTTTGCAATAAAAATTCTCAACAGAGTGCATAGATCAGGAACATACATCAACACCAAAAAGGCCATATATGGGGCACCTGGGTGGCTCAGTGGGTTAAAACCTCTGCCTTAAACTCAGGTCTTTATCTCAGGGTCCTGGGATCGAGCCCCGCATCAGGCTCTCTGCTCAGAAGGGAGCCTGCTTCCCCCTCTCTCTGCCTACTTGTGATCTCTCTCTCTGTAAAATACATTAAAAAAATCTTAAGAAAAAAAGGATATGACAACCACACAGACTACATCACATCCCAAAGTGAAGTTTTAGCTGTTACTATTTACTCTAAGATCTCATAGGTTAGGAATATTGCCGATCTTTCCTTGCCAATTTGCTGAACACAATATTGAAAACCCAAGGAAGAACAATTATGCAAGAAGATAATCAGAAGGCATCAAAACTGGAAAGAAAGAAGTAAAATGGTCACTATTTGCAGATGATATAGAATATAAGGAAAACCTCAAAAAAGCCAGTGAAAAAATTGTTCAAACTGTGACTAAATCCAGTAAAGGGACAGGATACAATATCACTACCCCAAACCTGTGCATTTCTATACACTAATAATGAATCATCAGGAAAAAATTAGGAAGATCATCCCACCTGAAGTTGCATCAAAAAGAATAAAATACCCAGGAATAAACTTCACCAAGAGGTAAAATCTTGTATAATGAAAACTACAAGAATGTAAGGAAATAAACTTGAGGCAACACACAGAAACTGAAGGACACTGTATATTCTTGGGTGAGAAGAATTAGTAGTGGTAAAATGTCCATACTTCCCTAAACCATCTACAGTTTCATTGCAATTCCTACCAAAATTCTAAGGACATTTTTCACAGAAAGAGAACAAAGGATCTAAAAATTTGTATGATACCACAAAAGACTCTGAATACCAGAGCAATCTAGAGAAAGAAGAACCAAACTAAAGGCATCGTGCTTGCTCATTTCAGACTAATGACAAAGCTAGAGTAATCAAAACAATCTAGCATTGTCATAACAACAGGCACACACATCACCAGAAGACAGGAGAGAGTCCAGAATTAAACACACACATCTATGGTCTGGGACCTTATGACAAAGAAGCCAAGAATAAAGAAGGGGGAAAAAACAGTTTTTTTCATCAGTGGTGCTGGGAACACTGGAAAGGCACATGCAAAAGAACAAAACTGCACCATTCTCTTACACCATACACAAAAATTAACTCAAAATGGGTCAAAAAATTGAATATAAGTCCTGGAACTATAAAACTTGTAACAGAAAACACAGGGTTTGGAAAGGTCCTTGACATAGGTCTTGGTAGTGGTGCTTTTAAGCTGATAACAAAGTAAAAACAAATAAAGAAACAAAGTGTGAGCCTGCATCAAACTATAAAACGTCCAAACAACAAGGGAAACCAGCAACAAAATAAAACGGTAACCTAAGGTAAAACATTTGTAAATTATATATCCAGTAAGGGGTTATTAGTCAAAATACAAAGAACTCATGCAACTCAACAGCAAATCAAAACAAAACAAAACACATAAAAGCACCAAAACCAACAAAAACTCCACAAGTAATCTAATGTAATAGGAGCAGATCCAAATAGACATTTTCCTAAAGAAGATATACAGATGGTCTACATGAACATGAAAAGTTGATCAACATCGTTAATCATCAGGGGAATGCAAATAAAACCAGAATGAGGCACCACTTCACACCTTTCGGAAGGGTCATTATCAAAAACACAAGTAATAGCAAATTTTTGTGAAGATGTGGAGTAGAGGAAAACTCTAGTGCACCATTACTAGGAGTATAAATGCGTGCAGCCACTATGGAAAACAGTACAGAAGATCCTCAAAAAAAAAAAAGGAGAAATAGAGCAACCAAAGGAGCCAGAAATTCCCTTTCTGAGTATTTATCTGAAGGGAATGAAAACACTAACTCACAAAAATATATTCACCTGTGTACACTGCAGGATTATTTACAACATTGAACATAAAAATTTGGTTTGGAAAGGTCCTTGACATAGGTCTTGGTAGTGGTGCTTTTAAGCTGATAACAAAGTAAAATGCCATCAGTGAATGAATGAATAAAGAAATTGTGGTCCATAAACACAGTGGGATCCTACTCAGCCATAATAAAGGATGAAATCTTTTGATTTACAACATGGTGGCCCTTGAAGGCATTATGCTAAGTAAAACAGGTCAGACAGAAAGACAAATACTAAAAATCACTTACATGTAGAACCTTAAAGAAAACAAAACAAAAAAAAAAAAAAAAAAAAAACAAGCTCACAGACAGAACAGATGGTGGGTGGCAGAAATTTGGGGTTGGAGGTGGGAGAAATGGGTGAAGGGGTCAAAAGGAAAAAAGAAAACAAGCCCAATTACAACATCTTTTTTTTTCCTAATTAAGTAATCTGTACCCCAACACAGCTCAAACTCATAATCCAGAGATCAAGAGTCACACACTCCACCGACCAAGGCAGCCAGGGTCCTGGAATTGTAGCATCTTCCTATATGCAATGTATGGAGAAAGGGGAAACTAATTTAATCTATAGTATTTTGAGGTCCAGGTGTTTTTGGTAAATGTAAAAATGAAAGAACACATTCTTCAGGGTCACACACACAGGACTGTATCTAGATCTAATATTTATTATGACACTGAGCAAGTAACTTACCTTTTAAATTTAATTATTTATTTGAGAGACAGAGAAAGGGGGGACATAAGCAGGGGGCAGGACATAGGGAGAGAGAGAGAAGAAGACTCCCCACTAAGCAGGGAGCCTGACCTGGGGATCGATCCCAGGAGCCTGGGATTGTGTGCTGAGCCAAAGCTAGAAGCTTCAATGACTGAACCACCCTGGTGCCCCTATTTAACCTCTTTTCTGCCTTTTACCCAACCTCTGAGGATATTATGAGCATTTGCTTTTAGAATAGCTTCTATTTTTAATTTAAGGGTAGTTTTTAGAATTGAATGAAAGAGAGGTCACATAGAATAATAACTATGAGAATAAGCCCTCAAAAATGTTTTAAAAAATCTTATTCTGGGGGTACCTGGGTGGCACAGTCAGTTAAACAGCTGACTTTTGACTTTGGCTCAAATCAAGATCTCAAGCTGCTGGGAGAGAGCCCCACACCAGACTCCACACTCAGTGGAGACACTGCTGGAGGATTCCCTCCCTCCTTCTGACCCTCCCCTCTCTAGCATATGCTTGCGCATGCACTCACTTTCAGTCTCTTGAAACAGGATTCTTATAATTAATAAATATGTCTTTAAAAATCTTATCCTAGACATTTGGTGGTAGCATAACCATTTTCACAATTGGGCAGTATCTCCTAGGTTACAAAGCACTTTTATACACATTCTCTTAGTGCAGTCAGGATGTGGTCCTGGGAGAAGAACTTATTGTGTTTATTTATAGAGGGAAAAAAAATAAAACCAGAGCTAACAGATGATATTCTGATTTTCAGTCCAATGGAGGAGAAAAAGAAAAATTCCAAATCCAGTCCAAAAAATCCATAACAAGAGCCACTGATAATGGAATCAATGAAGTAGGGCAATGGAACATTTATAAATATTTACCCACACAACAGTGGAGCAACTAAATATGTAGAGCATATATGAACAAACCTAAGAGAAGCAATCAGCACCAATACCACAGGGAACTTTAATACCTCACACTTCTCTCAATGATACATCCAGACAGAAGACCACAAAGGAAACATCAGCCGCAGAGAAGACGTTACTTAGATGGACTTGACAGACACACACAGAACCTTCCATCCAAAAGCAGCACATGGAATACATTCCTCTCAAGTGCACCTAGAATATTCTCTACCATAGATCATATGTGAGGCCACAAGACAAGTCAATAAACTCCAGAAGCCTAGAATTTTCCTAAATGATGACTGAAATCAAATCGACCATCTTTTCAACCACAGTGGTATAGAACTAGAAATCAATTACAAGAAGAAAACGGGAAATTCATAGACACAGAGACTAAACAACATGCTACTGAACAACCAATTGGGTTAATGGGCAAACTGAAATAGGAACACAGAAATACTTTGAGGCAAATGAAAAAATAATACAATCAAACAAAAGTTATGGAATACAGTAAAACAGGTTCTAAAATGGGGCACCCGAATAGTCAGTGGAGGGCTGTGACTCTTGATCTTGGGGTTTTGAGTTTCAACCCCACGCTGGGCATAGAGATTGCTTTAACTTTTTGAAGATGTCATTTATTTATTTGACAGAGAGGGAGAGAGAGAGAGAGACTGAGCAAAGTGGAAGGAGCAGCAGGCAGTAGAAGAGGGAAAAAGTGGTTCCCTGTGCTGACCAGAGAGCTGACGCAGCACTCAATTCCAGGAACCTAAATTCATGACCTGAGCCAAAGTCCAATGCCTAACAGAGTGAGTCACGCAGTCACCCCTTAGAGCTAACTTAAAAAAAAAAAAAAAAGTAGTTTTAAGAAGGAAGTTTATAGTGATACAGGCCTAACTCAAGAAACAAAAAACATCTCAAATAAACAACCTAACTTGATACCTCAAGGAGACAGAACAAGAACAAATGAAGTCTAAAGTTAGTAGAACAAAGGAACACATCAGAACTGAAATAAGTGAAGTACAGACTAAAAAGACAACAGAAAGATAAAAAAAAAAAAAAAACATAAAACAACAAGAACAACAACAGATCAACAAAGAGTGGTTCTTTGAAAAGAATAAATCTGACAGAGTCTCAGCCAGACTCAAGCTAACAACAAAGAAAGAGGACTCATCATCAGAAATGAAAGAGATATTCCCTGATACCATAAATATGCAAAGGCTCATAAAATGTACTATGATCAATTACACCCCAAGAAGCTGGATAATCCAAAAGAAAAGGATACATTCCCAGAAAAATACAGCCTGCCAAGACTGAATCCTGAAGAAACAGAAATTCTGAACAGACCAATGACCAGTAGGGAGATTAAATAAGAAATCAAAAACTTCCAACAAGCAAAAGTCCAGGACCCCATGGTTTCACCAGTGAATTCTACGAATCACCCACAGAAAAAAATGAATACCAATCATTCTCAAACATCCAGAAAAACAAGAGGAAGGAATACTCCCCACCTCATTTTTTGAGGCCAGCGTGGCCCTTATCGAACCCTCCCAATGTGCCCCAAGAAAATGACAGACTAGTATCTGTGATGAACATAGACATAAAAATCGTCACACAAATCAAACTAATGTGCTGCATTCACAAAACGAAGGATCAGCCCCATAGAACCATCTCAACATATGCAGAAAAAGCATTTGATAGCGCTGCTACCAAATCACTGCCCCCCAACCTGTGCTTCTGCTGCCTGGCTGGTCCGACACCCCATACCAAGGCTATCCTGCTTTGCCCCAAACACCCGCCGCTGTCCCTTCCACCCCCTATTGCTGACAGCCCACTGCCACCAGTGCTGCCACCCTCCACCCTGCTACTCAACAGCAGTGCCCCTTTGTCCCACAACAGCTTACCCTCCCCATAGCTGCCCTGCTGCCCTGCATGTTGCAACTGATGCCCTGCTCTGTCACCCTCAGTGCCCCTACCACTCCCTTGTGCACCCCCAGGACTCTGCCACACTGCTGCACCACTCCAGTGCTTCTACTGGCCTGGTGTCTGTGTTTCCAACAACACCACCACTGCTACCCTGGTCGCCCTGCTGCTCTTGCCCATCTCCACAGCCCCGCCCTGCCCCCAAGCCATCCAATCCCATTGCCAGACAGCTGCTGCCCCACTGGCCCCTCCCAACCACATCCGGGCCAACCTCTCCACGCTTCACCTCTACATCTGCTGCCATCCAACTGCACTTCCTTAAGTCACTGCCTTCCTCAAGTCACTGCTGTCTCACTGCCCCCCACTGCCATTTATTCACTGCATACTGTCCCTTTGCTGCCGCAGCTGTGCAGAGTCCCTGTCCTGCCCACACAGCTATTAACCTGATGCTCTTGCCCTTTGGTCCCACCAAACACCCCCAAAATGCTACCGCCTGTCGGGCCCCCATCCCTGCTCCAGTGCCTCCAGATTCCCTCCCCGTTGGCCTATTGCTGCTGCCCCACTCATCCCAGCCTTCTCCCAATGCTGCTACTTCCTGGCTGCCCCCATCTCGGGACCCTGCTGTCTGCAGCACACCACTCATACTGTCCACCTTACCACTGTTGCTGTAGCTAAGCTTCTGCCCTGTGCCCCAGGCCACTGCTGACCTTCACTGTCCAGTCCCCACTGACATGCATTAAGACCCTACCCCGCCCTTCATGCCCTTCTTGTGCAGTTGCTGTGCCACTGCCTCCCAATTGGTTCCATCCCCCCTTCTCCTACGCCACCACCAACCTGCCACCCCACATGCACCTCTGCAACCACGCTGTCCCACCCCGCCCACCACTATGCTCATTACTGTCCTGCTGCCCCACCGCATTGCTGCTACCATCCCTCTGTGCTCTCCCCGCACCTCTACCTTGCTGTGTGCCCCACACCCCCAATACCAATCCCCTGCCCTCACTGTCATTGCCCCCTTACCGTTACACTGTTTCTTTTTTTTTTTTTTAAGATTTTATTTATTTATTTGACAAAGATCACAAGTAGGCAGAGAAGCAGGCAGAGAGAGAGAGAGAGGAGGAAGCAGGCTCTCCACTGAGCAGAGAGCCCGACGTGGGGCTCGATCCCAGGACTCTAGGATCACGACCTGAGCCGAAAGCAGAGGCTTAACCCACCGAGCCACCCAGGTGCCCCCGCTACCCTGTTTCTGATCTGCTGCTGCCCTGTGTCCCACTCTTGCCCTATGTCATGCTGCTGCCCCGTGTCCCATTGCTGCTGGTCTTCATAGCCCAGCCCTATTCAGCTCTGCCCTGTTGACTTGCATGCCTGCCCCAACTGCCATGCTGCCCCTGTGCTGTTCCAGCCCCCCCACAGCTACCACCTAGTGCTACCCCTGCCCCCCACTCTGGAGCCTTCCTGATTCCCTACCCCTGTTGCCACGCTGCTGCCAACCCACGAGTCCTACTCCACCTTCCCCGCACTGGTACCACCAGGCTGCCCCCACAACATGAGCCGCTCCCACCGTGCTGCACCCCCGTCCACAGTGCCCCCACTTACAACCACCATTGCCTCTCCGCTGCTACCCTGGGTCCCCGCTGCTTCTGCTATCAGTGGTCCCACCCTGTAGACATGCACCAAGCCCAGCAAAGCCGGGCCCTTGCTTCGCTGCCTGACCCACCATGCCATGATAGTGACATCACACTTATACCCCGTTAGTCCTGCCCAGGTCCAAGCGACACTACCACCTAGCTACTCCCCACCCCCCACTCCGATGCCTCCTGTCTGCCCAGCATGTGGCTGCCCAGTAAGTCCACCACACCCTGTGCTGCTACCAGCTTGCTGACCCCCCAAAATGCACACCTGCCACCCTTCTGTGCCCCCCCAGACCCCCTTACTGCTGTGCCACCTCTGTCCTGTGCCCACGGCCTCTGCTGTGCTTCACTGCCCCACCTTGTTGGCATGCACTGTGAGCAGGCCCAGTAAGCCAGCCAAGCTGTCGCTGTGCTGCTGCCTCAGGGCTGGTCCCACAACCCCTATGCTGCCCTGCCGCCTATATTCCACCCCCCCACAGATGTCACACGGCTGTCCCACTCGGGTGTCACGCAGCTTCCCCTTACCACAGGAAGCTCCCCTCCCTGTACCAGTGCTGCCTGGTGACACCCCCACTCTTTCATGCCCTGGCCCCGCCCCCTGAGTATTCTAACCTCTCTGCCACCTCCTTGGCAGCCTTGCCCGCCACACCATGAAACTGACGCCCCACTGATGCCAGGCTGGTCCCTCCCCTCCACCCGCCAAGACCGAGTAGCTGCTTCCCCCAACCCCTGCTCCATTGCCTCACCGCTGCCACATATATTAGTGATTCCATGCCTGCCCCCCTGCCCCCCTCACACTGCCTCCATCTTGCTGCCCCCCACATGTTCCGTTACCACCCTGCTGTACCCCCCACACAACCCCCTTTACCACTGCTGCCACCGCTCCACTGTTGCCCTGTGTCCCAGCCTCTACTGTGCTTCGGTGCCCCGCCCCCTTGACATGCACAAAGGGCCCGCCCTCCAAGCCTGTGCCACTGATGCTACTCTGCCTCCTTGACGTGCACCAGTGGTCCGCCCACCACACCTGCCCCACTGATGCTGCCCGTCCCCTTGATATGTATGATGGACCCGCACACCCTGCCCTCCTAACTACTGCTACCCTGACCCATTGACTTGCATGATGGGCCCGCCCACCACAGGCTCCTAAATGTTGCTGCCCTGCCCCCTTGACCTGCACAATGGGCCCACCCACCACGCCCTCCTAACTGTTGCTGCCCCGCCCCCTTGACCTGCAGGATGGGCCCGCCTACCAACACCTCCACACTGTTGCTGCCCCACCCCCTTGACCCAAACGATGGGCCCTCCCACCACGCCCACCCCGCCACTGTTGCCCCACCCCTTGACGTGCACGATGGGCCCGCCCACCACGCCATGCTAACTGTTGCTGCACTGCTGCCTGGGGTTGCTCCCACCCTCTCATCTGCTGACCCCGAGAATCCACCCATCCTCCACAGGTGCTACACAGCTCACACTCCTCCCAGTGGCACTACTGCCTGCCCCCAATCCCTGCCTCTGATGACCCCTGCTCCCTCCCCTGTGAACCCATCCCCCTTCCTCAGTGTTATCTCCTGGCTGCCAACTCCTCAGGCCCATGCAGCTCCGCCCACAGAGCCATGACGTTTACACCCCGCTGACACCTGGCTGGTCCCGCCTCCCCCCACACGCCACGACTGGTTAACGGCTTCCCCCTCCCCCTGCTCCGTTGCCTCCCCACTGCCTGGTGCATTACCAGGCTACTTCCACTCTGAATATCTGCCCCCCTCCCCGCAAAGCTCACATTGCTACCACCACAAGCACCCCTGCCACCCGGCTGTGCCCCTCACACTGCCCGCCTTACCTCAGCTGCCAGCTATGCAGCTGCCCTGTGCCCCTGGCCTCTGCCCTGCATTGGCGCCCCGCCCCCTTGACTTGCACAATTGGGCCGCCCACCACGCTGGCCTAACTGTTGCAGCCCCGCCCCCATGACATGCACAATTTGCCCGCCCACCATGCCCTATTAACCATTGCTGCCCCACCCCTTTGATGTGTGCTGTGGGCCCGCCCACCACGCCCGCCCTGCTGCTACTGCTGCAGAGCCCCTGCCTCCGGGCTGGTCTCACCCCCACTCACGGTTGCTGCCTAGATTCCACCCACCCCTCACAGTCGCTGCAGGGCTGCCCCACTTGGCTGTCACACAGCTCCCCCACCATGGGCCGTCCACTGCTCCCTGTGCCACTACCACCTGGTTGTCCCCTCACCTGCCTCTGGTGACCCCTGCTCTCTCCCCCATGGTCCCGCACCCCTACCATAGGGTCATCACCTGGCTACCACCTCCTCCCGCTTGGGCAGCCCCACGGCCCCACCTACTACCGCATGCCATTATAGCCCCATTGCCCCACTGATTTGCCCTTAATTCCCACTGCCACAGCCCGCCCCCCTCAGCTACCGCACCCCAGGGTCTTGCTGTCCTGCTGCACATCCCCCCATCACCTCTGCAGCTCTCCCTATCTACTCTCCATGTTGCCCCTTCTTGCCACCCTGAACCCTCACCGCTCCCTGCCCCACCACCAGCTGGCCTGGTGCTGCTGCCAGTTATTACAAGGCAAATGCCCCTTCCTTGGGTGCCCTGCTGCCGCTGCCTTGCCCCACTACCATGAGACTGCTGCCCTGCTGGTCCTGACCGCCCCCCACCATTAATCCCCACTCCAGTATTGTCCTGCTTCACCCCCCCCACTCTACTGCTGACCCACTGTGCCTGCCAAAGCCACTGCCACCCCACTGCACCTCCCCAATGCCGCTGTGACTGTGACCCACTGACATTGCTTCCCCGCTGCTCCCCCTGTTGCCCCTGCTGCCTCACTGTGCCCCTCTGGTATCTACCTCCCCTCCCCGCTGCTGCTTCCCAACCTGCCACTATAGCATCCCCCATGCAGGCCCTCCATACCACCCTACTGCTGCCCAGGGGCTTCCTGCCTCTTCCGACGTCACTGGTGTGCCCTGGAAATCATCAGTGGGATACCGCCCCTAAGAGAATTTCTGCATAGGGACTGGCAGCAGTTGTGTTCTGGAAGTGGGTTTGAGGTATAGGCATGGGGGTAAATCGCAAGAAGGAAAATGTTAGCATAATTATGTTAAGTGTTAAAATAGCCTAAAGAGAGTCAAGATGGCGGAGAAGTAGCAGGCTGAGACTACTTCGGGTAGCGGGAGATCAGCTAAATAGCTTATCTAAAGATTGCAAACACCTACAAATCCAACGGGAGATTGAAGAGAAGAAGAACAGCAATTCCAGAAACAGAAAATCAACCACTTTCTGCAAGGTAGGACTGGCGGAGAAGTGAATCCAAAGCGACGGGAAGATAGATCGCGGGGGGAGGGGCCAGCTCCCAGCGAGCGGCGGAGCAACGGAGCAAAATCAGGACTTTTAAAAGTCTGTTCCGCTGAGGGACATCGCTCCAGAGGCTTAACTGGAAGCCCAGGCGGGGTCAGCGCGGCCTCAGCTCCCGCAGGGTCGCAGAAGGATCGGGGGTGTCTGAGTGTCACAGAGCTTACCGGTATTAGAACGGGGAAGCCGGCTGCAGAGACAGAGCCGAGGAGTGACTCTCAGCTCGGGGTTGCCTTGAACCGGTCGCAGGCTTGGTCAGCTCGGAGCGTGGCCGGAGGCCAGGGTGGCGGGAGACATTGGGCGCTGTTCTCTGAGGGCACACTGAGGAGTGGGGCCCCGGGCTCTCGGCTCCTCCGGGCCGGAGACCGGGAGGCCACCATCTTCATTCCCGTCCTCCGGAACTCTATGGAAAGCGCCCAGGGAACAAAAGCTCCCCAAAGCGAACCCCAGCAGATTACTCAGCACGGCCCCAGGTAAGGGTGGTGCAACTCCGCCTGGGGCAAAGACGCTTGAGAATCACTACAACAGGCTCCTCCCCCAGAAGATCAATGGGAAACCCAGCCAGGACCAAGTTCACCTACCAAGGAGAGCGGCGGAATTCCAGAGGAGAAGAAAGCAAAGCACGGAACTCATGGCTTTCTCCCCATGATTTTTTAGCCTTGCAGTTAATTTAATTTTTTTTCTTTTTCAATTTTTTTTTCTTTTTCTCTTCTTCTGCTGAATTTTTTTTAACTCTTACCGTTTAATTTTTTAACGTTTTTTAAATAGTTTATCTAATATATATATTTTTTCCTCTTTTATATTTTTTCTTTATTGGCTTTCTTTTTTTTAATAGTTTCTTTTTTTTTTTTTCTTTCTTTCTGAACTCCTTTTTATCCCCTTTCTCCCCCCTCACAATTCAGGATCTCTTCTGATTTGGCTAAAGCATATTTTCCTAGGGTTGTTGCCACCCCTTTAGTATTTTACTTGCTCCTTCATAAACTCTTATCTGGACAAAATGACAAGGCGGAAAAATTCACAAAAAAAAAAAGAACAAGAGGCAGTACCAAAGGCTAGGGACCAAATCAATACAGACATTGGTAATATGTCAGATATAGAGTTCAGAATGATGATTCTCAAGGTTCTAGCCGGGCTTGAAAAAGGCATGGAAGATATTAAAGCAACCCTCTCGGGAGATATAAAAGCCCTTTCTGGAGAAATAAAAGAACTAAAATCTAACCAAGTTGAAATCAAAAAAGCTATTAATGAGGTGCAATCAAAAATGGAGGCTCTCACTGCTGGATAAATGAGGCAGAAGAAAGAATTAGCGATATAGAAGACCGAATGACAGAGAATAAAGAAGCTGAGCAAAAGAGGGACAAACAGCTACTGGACCACAAGGGGAGAATTCGAGAGATAAGTGACACCATAAGACAAAACAACATTAGAATAATTGGGATTCCAGAAGAAGAGGAAACAGAGAGGGGAGCAGAAGGTATATTGGAGAGAATTATTGGAGAGAATTTCCCCAATATGGCAAAAGGAACAAGCATCAAAATCCAGGAGGTTCAGAGAACCCCCCTCAAAATCAATAAGAATAGGTCCACAACCCGAAATCTAATAGTAAAATTGACAAGTCTTAGTGACAAAGAAAAGATTCTGAAAGAAGCCCGGGAAAAGAAGTCTGTAACGTACAATGGTAAAAATATTAGATTGGCAGCAGACTTATCTACAGAGACCTGGCAGGCCAGAAAGAGCTGGCATGATATATTCAGAGTACTAAATGAGAAAAACATGCAGCCAAGAATACTATATCCAGCTAGGCTATCATTGAAAATAGAAGGAGAGATTAAAAGCTTCCAGGACAAACAAAAACTGAAAGAATTTGCAAATACCAAACCAGCTCTACAGGAAATATTGAAAGGGGTCCTCTAAGCAAAGAGAGACCCTCAAAGTAGTAGATCAGAAAGAAACAGAGACAATATACAATAACACCTTACAGGCAATACAATGGCACTAAATTCATATCTCTCAATACTTACCCTGAATGTTAATGGGCTAAATGCCCCAATCAAAAGACACAGGGTATCAGAATGGATCAAAAAACAAAAACCATCTATATGTTGCCTACAAGAAACTCATCTTAAACCCGAAGACACCTCCAGGTTTAAAGTGAGGGGGTGGAAAAGAATTTACCATGCTAATGGATATCAGAAGAAAGCAGGAGTGGCAATCCTTATATCAGATCAATTAGATTTTAAGTCAAAGACTATAATAAGAGATGAGGAAGGGCACTATATCATACTCAAAGGAACTGTCCAACAAGAAGATCTAGCAATTTTAAATATCTATGCCCCTAACGTGGGAGCAGCCAACTATATAAACCAATTAGTAACAAAATCAAAGAAACACATCGACAAGAATACAATAATAGTAGGGGATTTTAACACTCCCCTCACTGAAATGGACAGATCATCCAAGCAAAAGATCAACAAGGAAATCAAGGCCTTAAATGACACACTGGACCAGATGGACATCACAGATATATTCAGAACATTTCATCCCAAAGCAACAGAATACACATTCTTCTCTAGTGCACATGGAACATTCTCCAGAATAGATCACATTCTTGGTCCTAAATCAAGTCTCAACCGGTATCAAAAGATTGGGAACATTCCCTGCATATTTTCAGACCACAATGCTCTAAAGCTAGAACTCAATCACAAGAGGAAATTTGGAAAGAACCCAAATACATGGAGACTAAACAGCATCCTTCTAAAGAATGAATGGGTCAACCAGGAAATTAAAGAAGAATTGAAAAAATTTATGGAAACAAATGATAATGAAAACACAACGGTTCAGAATTTGTGGGACATAACAAAGGCAGTCCTGAGGGGAAAATATATAGCGGTACAAGCCTTTCTCAAGAAACAAGAAAGATCTCAGGTACACAACCTAACCCTACACCTAAAGGAGCTGGAGAAAGAACAAAAAAGAAACCCTAAACCCAGCAGGAGAAGAGAAATCATAAAGATCAGAGCAGAAATCAATGAAATAGAAACCAAAAAAACAATAGAACAAATCAACGAAACTAGGAGCTGGTTCTTTGTAAGAATTAATAAGATTGATAAACCCCTGGCCAGACTTATCAAAAAGAAGAGAGAGGACCCAAATAAATAAAATCATGAATGAAAGAGGAGAGATCACAACGAACACCAAAGAAATACAGACAATTATAAGAACATACTATGAGCAACTCTACGCCAACAAATTTGACAATCTGGAAGAAATGGATGCATTCCTAGAGACATATAAACTACCACAACTGAACCAGGAAGAAATAGAAAGCCTGAACAGACCCATAACCAGTAAGGAGATTGAAACAGTCATCAAAAATCTCCAAACAAACAAAAGCCCAGGGCCAGACGGCTTCCCGGGGGAATTCTACCAAACATTTAAAGAAGAACTAATTCCTATTCTCCTGAAACTGTTCCCAAAAATAGCAATAGAAGGAAAACTTCCAAACTCATTTTATGAGGCCAGCATCACCTTGATCCCCAAACCAGACAAGGATCCCAACAAAAAAGAGAACTACAGACCAATATCCTTGATGAACACAGATGCAAAAATTCTCGCCAAAATACTAGCCAATAGGATTCAACAGTACATTAAAAGGATTATTCACCACGACCAAGTGGGATTTATTCCAGGGCTGCAAGCCTGGTTCAACATCCGCAAATCAATCAATGTGATACAACACATTAATAATAGAAAGAACAGGAACCATATGATACTCTCCATAGATGCTGAAAAAGCATTTGACAAAGTACAGCATCCCTTCCTGATCAAAACTCTTCAAAGTGTAGGGATAGAGGGCACATACCTCAATATTATCAAAGCCATCTATGAAAAACCCACCGAAATATCATTCTCAATGGAGAAAAACTGAAAGCTTTTCCGCTAAGGTCAGGAACACGGCAGGGATGTCCGTTATCACCACTGCTATTCAACATAGTACTAGAAGTCCTAGCCTCAGCAATCAGACAACAAAAGGAAATTAAAGGCATCCAAATTGGCAAAGAGGAAGTCAAACTATCACTCTTCGCAGATGATATGATACTCTATGTGGAAAACCCAAAAGACTCCACTCCAAAACTGCTAGAACTTGTACAGGAATTCAGTAAGGTGTCAGGATATAAAATCAATGCACAGAAATCAGTTGCATTTCTCTACACCAACAACAAGACAGAAGAAAGAGAAATTAAGGAGTCCATCCCATTTACAATTGCACCCAAAACTATAAGATACCTAGGAATAAACCTAACCAAAGAGACTAAGAATCTATACTCAGAAAACTATAAAGTACTCATGAAAGAAATGGAGGAAGACACAAAGAAATGGAAAAATGTTCCATGCTCCTGGATTGGAAGAATAAATATTGTGAAAATGTCTATGCTACTAAAGCAATCTACACATTTAATGCAATTCCTATCAAAGTAACATCCATTTTTTTCAAAGAAATGGAACAAATAATCCTAAAATTTATATGGAACCAGAAAAGACCTCGAATAGCCAAAGGAATATTGAAAAAGAAAGCCAAAGTTGGTGGCATCACAATTCCGGACTTCAAGCTCTATTACAAAGCTGTCATCATCAAGACAGCATGGTACTGGCACAAAAACAGACACATAGATCAATGGAACAGAATAGAGAGCCCAGAAATGGACCCTCAACTCTATGGTCAACTCATCTTCGACAAAGCAGGAAAGAATGTCCAATGGAACAAAGACAGCCTCTTCAATAAATGGTGTTGGGAAAATTTGACAGCCACATGCAGAAAAATGAAATTGGATCATTTCCTTACACCACACACGAAAATAGACTCAAAATGGATGAAGGATCTCAATGTGAGAAAGGAATCCATCAAAATCCTCGAGGAGAACACAGGCAGCAACCTCTTCGACGTCAGCCGCAGCAACATCTTCCTAG
Source organism: Lutra lutra (assembly GCF_902655055.1). Taxonomy (NCBI): domain Eukaryota; kingdom Metazoa; phylum Chordata; class Mammalia; order Carnivora; family Mustelidae; genus Lutra; species Lutra lutra. The sequence goes on along the minus strand of NW_025923847.1, from coordinate 35,456 downwards.
GAACATCACCAAAGGCAAGGGAAGCAAGGGCAAAAATGAACTTTTGGGATTTTATCAAGATCAAAAGCTTTTGCACAGCAAAGGAAACAGTGAACAAAACCAAAAGACAACTGACAGAATGGGAGAAGATATTTGCAAATGACATATCAGATAAAGGGCTAGTGTCCAAAATCTATAAAGAACTTAGCAAACTCAACACCCAAAGAACAAATAATCCAATCAAGAAATGGGCAGAGGACATGAACAGACATTTCTGCAAAGAAGACATCCAGATGGCCAACAGACACATGAAAAAGTGCTCCATATCACTCGGCATCAGGGAAATACAAATCAAAACCACCATGAGATATCACCTCACACCAGTCAGAATGGCTAAAATTAACAAGTCAGGAAATGACAGATGCTGGCGAGGATGCGGAGAAAGGGGAACCCTCCTACACTGTTGGTGGGAATGCAAGCTGGTGCAACCACTCTGGAAAACAGCATGGAGGTTCCTCAAAATGTTGAAAATAGAACTACCCTATGACCCTGCAATTGCACTGCTGGGTATTTACCCTAAAGATACAAACATAGTGATCCGAAGGGGTACATGCACCCGAATGTTTATAGCAGCAATGTCTACAATAGCCAAACTATGGAAAGAACCTAGATGTCCATCTACAGACGAATGGATAAAGAAGATGTGGTATATATACACAATGGAATACTATGCAGCCATCAAAAGAAATGAAATCTTGCCATTTGCGACGACGTGGATGGAACTAGAGGGTATCATGCTTAGCGAAATAAGTCAATCGGAGAAAGACAACTATCATATGATCTCCCTGATATGAGGGAGAGGAGATGCAACATGGGGGGTCGAGGGGGTAGGAGAAGAGTAAATGAAACAAGATGGGATTGGGAGGGAGACAAACCATAAGTGACTCTTAATCTCACAAAACAAACTGAGGGTTGATGGGGGGAGGGGGTTGGGAGAGGGCGTGGGGTTATGGATATCGGGGAGGGTATGTGCTATGGTTGTGAAGTGTGTAAACCTGGCGATTCGCATACCTGTACCCCTGGGGATAAAAATATATGTTTATAAAGCTGTAAAAAAAAAAAAAAAAAAAAAAAAAAGAAAGAAAGAAAGAAAGGATGAATACCCAAGTTTTGTAGCAACATGGACGGGACTGGAAGAGATTATGCTGAGTGAAATAAGTCAAGCAGAGAGAGTCAATTATCATATGGTTTCACTTATTTGTGGAGCATAACAAATAGCATGGAGGACAAGGGGAGATGGAGAGGGGAGTTGAGGGAAATTGGAAGGGGAGGTGAACCATGAGAGACTATGGACTCTGAAAAACGATCTGGGAATTTTGAAGGGGTGGGGGGTGGGAGGTTGGGGCACCAGGTGGTGGGTATTGTGGAGGGCACAGATTGCATGGAGCACTGGGTGCTGTTATGCTGAAAAAAATAAAAAAATTTAAAAAAAAAAAAAAAAAAAAAAGACACAGGGTATCAGAATGGATAAAAAAACAAAAACCATCTATATGTTGCCTACAAGAAACTCATCTTAAACCCGAAGACACCTCCAGGTTTAAAGTGAGGGGGTGGAAAAGAATTTACCATGCTAATGGATATCAGAAGAAAGCAGGAGTGGCAATCCTTATATCAGATCAATTAGATTTTAAGTCAAAGACTATAATAAGAGATGAGGAAGGGCACTATATCATACTCAAAGGAACTGTCCAACAAGAAGATCTAACAATTTTAAATATCTATGCCCCTAACGTGGGAGCAGCCAACTATATAAACCAATTAGTAACAAAATCAAAGAAACACATCGACAAGAATACAATAATAGTAGGGGATTTTAACACTCCCCTCACTGAAATGGACAGATCATCCAAGCAAAAGATCAACAAGGAAATCAAGGCCTTAAATGACACACTGGACCAGATGGACATCACAGATATATTCAGAACATTTCATCCCAAAGCAACAGAATACACATTCTTCTCTAGTGCACATGGAACATTCTCCAGAATAGATCACATTCTTGGTCCTAAATCAAGTCTCAACCGGTATCAAAAGATTGGGAACATTCCCTGCATATTTTCAGACCACAATGCTCTAAAGCTAGAACTCAATCACAAGAGGAAATTTGGAAAGAACCCAAATACATGGAGACTAAACAGCATCCTTCTAAAGAATGAATGGGTCAACCAGGAAATTAAAGAAGAATTGAAAAAATTTATGGAAACAAATGATAATGAAAACACAACGGTTCAGAATTTGTGGGACATAACAAAGGCAGTCCTGAGAGGAAAATATATAGCGGTACAAGCCTTTCTCAAGAAACAAGAAAGATCTCAGGTACACAACCTAACCCTACACCTAAAGGAGCTGGAGAAAGAACAAAAAAGAAACCCTAAACCCAGCAGGAGAAGAGAAATCATAAAGATCAGAGCAGAAATCAATGAAATAGAAACCAAAAAAACAATAGAACAAATCAACGAAACTAGGAGCTGGTTCTTTGTAAGAATTAATAAGATTGATAAACCCCTGGCCAGACTTATCAAAAAGAAGAGAGAGGACCCAAATAAATAAAATCATGAATGAAAGAGGAGAGATCACAACGAACACCAAAGAAATACAGACAATTATAAGAACATACTATGAGCAACTCTACGCCAACAAATTTGACAATCTGGAAGAAATGGATGCATTCCTAGAGACATATAAACTACCACAACTGAACCAGGAAGAAATAGAAAGCCTGAACAGACCCATAACCAGTAAGGAGATTGAAACAGTCATCAAAAATCTCCAAACAAACAAAAGCCCAGGGCCAGACGGCTTCCCGGGGGAATTCTACCAAACATTTAAAGAAGAACTAATTCCTATTCTCCTGAAACTGTTCCCAAAAATAGCAATAGAAGGAAAACTTCCAAACTCATTTTATGAGGCCAGCATCACCTTGATCCCCAAACCAGACAAGGATCCCAACAAAAAAGAGAACTACAGACCAATATCCTTGATGAACACAGATGCAAAAATTCTCGCCAAAATACTAGCCAATAGGATTCAACAGTACATTAAAAGGATTATTCACCACGACCAAGTGGGATTTATTCCAGGGCTGCAAGCCTGGTTCAACATCCGCAAATCAATCAATGTGATACAACACATTAATAATAGAAAGAACAGGAACCATATGATACTCTCCATAGATGCTGAAAAAGCATTTGACAAAGTACAGCATCCCTTCCTGATCAAAACTCTTCAAAGTGTAGGGATAGAGGGCACATACCTCAATATTATCAAAGCCATCTATGAAAAACCCACCGAAATATCATTCTCAATGGAGAAAAACTGAAAGCTTTTCCGCTAAGGTCAGGAACACGGCAGGGATGTCCGTTATCACCACTGCTATTCAACATAGTACTAGAAGTCCTAGCCTCAGCAATCAGACAACAAAAGGAAATTAAAGGCATCCAAATTGGCAAAGAGGAAGTCAAACTATCACTCTTCGCAGATGATATGATACTCTATGTGGAAAACCCAAAAGACTCCACTCCAAAACTGCTAGAACTTGTACAGGAATTCAGTAAGGTGTCAGGATATAAAATCAATGCACAGAAATCAGTTGCATTTCTCTACACCAACAACAAGACAGAAGAAAGAGAAATTAAGGAGTCCATCCCATTTACAATTGCACCCAAAACTATAAGATACCTAGGAATAAACCTAACCAAAGAGACTAAGAATCTATACTCAGAAAACTATAAAGTACTCATGAAAGAAATGGAGGAAGACACAAAGAAATGGAAAAATGTTCCATGCTCCTGGATTGGAAGAATAAATATTGTGAAAATGTCTATGCTACTAAAGCAATCTACACATTTAATGCAATTCCTATCAAAGTAACATCCATTTTTTTCAAAGAAATGGAACAAATAATCCTAAAATTTATATGGAACCAGAAAAGACCTCGAATAGCCAAAGGAATATTGAAAAAGAAAGCCAAAGTTGGTGGCATCACAATTCCGGACTTCAAGCTCTATTACAAAGCTGTCATCATCAAGACAGCATGGTACTGGCACAAAAACAGACACATAGATCAATGGAACAGAATAGAGAGCCCAGAAATGGACCCTCAACTCTATGGTCAACTCATCTTCGACAAAGCAGGAAAGAATGTCCAATGGAACAAAGACAGCCTCTTCAATAAATGGTGTTGGGAAAATTTGACAGCCACATGCAGAAAAATGAAATTGGATCATTTCCTTACACCACACACGAAAATAGACTCAAAATGGATGAAGGATCTCAATGTGAGAAAGGAATCCATCAAAATCCTCGAGGAGAACACAGGCAGCAACCTCTTCGACGTCAGCCGCAGCAACATCTTCCTAGGAACATCACCAAAGGCAAGGGAAGCAAGGGCAAAAATGAACTTTTGGGATTTTATCAAGATCAAAAGCTTTTGCACAGCAAAGGAAACAGTGAACAAAACCAAAAGACAACTGACAGAATGGGAGAAGATATTTGCAAATGACATATCAGATAAAGGGCTAGTGTCCAAAATCTATAAAGAACTTAGCAAACTCAACACCCAAAGAACAAATAATCCAATCAAGAAATGGGCAGAGGACATGAACAGACATTTCTGCAAAGAAGACATCCAGATGGCCAACAGACACATGAAAAAGTGCTCCATATCACTCGGCATCAGGGAAATACAAATCAAAACCACCATGAGATATCACCTCACACCAGTCAGAATGGCTAAAATTAACAAGTCAGGAAATGACAGATGCTGGCGAGGATGCGGAGAAAGGGGAACCCTCCTACACTGTTGGTGGGAATGCAAGCTGGTGCAACCACTCTGGAAAACAGCATGGAGGTTCCTCAAAATGTTGAAAATAGAACTACCCTATGACCCTGCAATTGCACTGCTGGGTATTTACCCTAAAGATACAAACATAGTGATCCGAAGGGGTACATGCACCCGAATGTTTATAGCAGCAATGTCTACAATAGCCAAACTATGGAAAGAACCTAGATGTCCATCTACAGACGAATGGATAAAGAAGATGTGGTATATATACACAATGGAATACTATGCAGCCATCAAAAGAAATGAAATCTTGCCATTTGCGACGACGTGGATGGAACTAGAGGGTATCATGCTTAGCGAAATAAGTCAATCGGAGAAAGACAACTATCATATGATCTCCCTGATATGAGGGAGAGGAGATGCAACATGGGGGGTCGAGGGGGTAGGAGAAGAGTAAATGAAACAAGATGGGATTGGGAGGGAGACAAACCATAAGTGACTCTTAATCTCACAAAACAAACTGAGGGTTGATGGGGGGAGGGGGTTGGGAGAGGGCGTGGGGTTATGGATATCGGGGAGGGTATGTGCTATGGTTGTGAAGTGTGTAAACCTGGCGATTCGCATACCTGTACCCCTGGGGATAAAAATATATGTTTATAAAGCTGTAAAAAAAAAAAAAAAAAAAAAAAAAAGAAAGAAAGAAAGAAAGGATGAATACCCAAGTTTTGTAGCAACATGGACGGGACTGGAAGAGATTATGCTGAGTGAAATAAGTCAAGCAGAGAGAGTCAATTATCATATGGTTTCACTTATTTGTGGAGCATAACAAATAGCATGGAGGACAAGGGGAGATGGAGAGGGGAGTTGAGGGAAATTGGAAGGGGAGGTGAACCATGAGAGACTATGGACTCTGAAAAACGATCTGGGAATTTTGAAGGGGTGGGGGGTGGGAGGTTGGGGCACCAGGTGGTGGGTATTGTGGAGGGCACAGATTGCATGGAGCACTGGGTGCTGTTATGCTGAAAAAAATAAAAAAATTTAAAAAAAAAAAAAAAAAAAAAGACACAGGGTATCAGAATGGATAAAAAAACAAAAACCATCTATATGTTGCCTACAAGAAACTCATCTTAAACCCGAAGACACCTCCAGGTTTAAAGTGAGGGGGTGGAAAAGAATTTACCATGCTAATGGATATCAGAAGAAAGCAGGAGTGGCAATCCTTATATCAGATCAATTAGATTTTAAGTCAAAGACTATAATAAGAGATGAGGAAGGGCACTATATCATACTCAAAGGAACTGTCCAACAAGAAGATCTAACAATTTTAAATATCTATGCCCCTAACGTGGGAGCAGCCAACTATATAAACCAATTAGTAACAAAATCAAAGAAACACATCGACAAGAATACAATAATAGTAGGGGATTTTAACACTCCCCTCACTGAAATGGACAGATCATCCAAGCAAAAGATCAACAAGGAAATCAAGGCCTTAAATGACACACTGGACCAGATGGACATCACAGATATATTCAGAACATTTCATCCCAAAGCAACAGAATACACATTCTTCTCTAGTGCACATGGAACATTCTCCAGAATAGATCACATTCTTGGTCCTAAATCAAGTCTCAACCGGTATCAAAAGATTGGGAACATTCCCTGCATATTTTCAGACCACAATGCTCTAAAGCTAGAACTCAATCACAAGAGGAAATTTGGAAAGAACCCAAATACATGGAGACTAAACAGCATCCTTCTAAAGAATGAATGGGTCAACCAGGAAATTAAAGAAGAATTGAAAAAATTTATGGAAACAAATGATAATGAAAACACAACGGTTCAGAATTTGTGGGACATAACAAAGGCAGTCCTGAGAGGAAAATATATAGCGGTACAAGCCTTTCTCAAGAAACAAGAAAGATCTCAGGTACACAACCTAACCCTACACCTAAAGGAGCTGGAGAAAGAACAAAAAAGAAACCCTAAACCCAGCAGGAGAAGAGAAATCATAAAGATCAGAGCAGAAATCAATGAAATAGAAACCAAAAAAACAATAGAACAAATCAACGAAACTAGGAGCTGGTTCTTTGTAAGAATTAATAAGATTGATAAACCCCTGGCCAGACTTATCAAAAAGAAGAGAGAGGACCCAAATAAATAAAATCATGAATGAAAGAGGAGAGATCACAACGAACACCAAAGAAATACAGACAATTATAAGAACATACTATGAGCAACTCTACGCCAACAAATTTGACAATCTGGAAGAAATGGATGCATTCCTAGAGACATATAAACTACCACAACTGAACCAGGAAGAAATAGAAAGCCTGAACAGACCCATAACCAGTAAGGAGATTGAAACAGTCATCAAAAATCTCCAAACAAACAAAAGCCCAGGGCCAGACGGCTTCCCGGGGGAATTCTACCAAACATTTAAAGAAGAACTAATTCCTATTCTCCTGAAACTGTTCCCAAAAATAGCAATAGAAGGAAAACTTCCAAACTCATTTTATGAGGCCAGCATCACCTTGATCCCCAAACCAGACAAGGATCCCAACAAAAAAGAGAACTACAGACCAATATCCTTGATGAACACAGATGCAAAAATTCTCGCCAAAATACTAGCCAATAGGATTCAACAGTACATTAAAAGGATTATTCACCACGACCAAGTGGGATTTATTCCAGGGCTGCAAGCCTGGTTCAACATCCGCAAATCAATCAATGTGATACAACACATTAATAATAGAAAGAACAGGAACCATATGATACTCTCCATAGATGCTGAAAAAGCATTTGACAAAGTACAGCATCCCTTCCTGATCAAAACTCTTCAAAGTGTAGGGATAGAGGGCACATACCTCAATATTATCAAAGCCATCTATGAAAAACCCACCGAAATATCATTCTCAATGGAGAAAAACTGAAAGCTTTTCCGCTAAGGTCAGGAACACGGCAGGGATGTCCGTTATCACCACTGCTATTCAACATAGTACTAGAAGTCCTAGCCTCAGCAATCAGACAACAAAAGGAAATTAAAGGCATCCAAATTGGCAAAGAGGAAGTCAAACTATCACTCTTCGCAGATGATATGATACTCTATGTGGAAAACCCAAAAGACTCCACTCCAAAACTGCTAGAACTTGTACAGGAATTCAGTAAGGTGTCAGGATATAAAATCAATGCACAGAAATCAGTTGCATTTCTCTACACCAACAACAAGACAGAAGAAAGAGAAATTAAGGAGTCCATCCCATTTACAATTGCACCCAAAACTATAAGATACCTAGGAATAAACCTAACCAAAGAGACTAAGAATCTATACTCAGAAAACTATAAAGTACTCATGAAAGAAATGGAGGAAGACACAAAGAAATGGAAAAATGTTCCATGCTCCTGGATTGGAAGAATAAATATTGTGAAAATGTCTATGCTACTAAAGCAATCTACACATTTAATGCAATTCCTATCAAAGTAACATCCATTTTTTTCAAAGAAATGGAACAAATAATCCTAAAATTTATATGGAACCAGAAAAGACCTCGAATAGCCAAAGGAATATTGAAAAAGAAAGCCAAAGTTGGTGGCATCACAATTCCGGACTTCAAGCTCTATTACAAAGCTGTCATCATCAAGACAGCATGGTACTGGCACAAAAACAGACACATAGATCAATGGAACAGAATAGAGAGCCCAGAAATGGACCCTCAACTCTATGGTCAACTCATCTTCGACAAAGCAGGAAAGAATGTCCAATGGAACAAAGACAGCCTCTTCAATAAATGGTGTTGGGAAAATTTGACAGCCACATGCAGAAAAATGAAATTGGATCATTTCCTTACACCACACACGAAAATAGACTCAAAATGGATGAAGGATCTCAATGTGAGAAAGGAATCCATCAAAATCCTCGAGGAGAACACAGGCAGCAACCTCTTCGACGTCAGCCGCAGCAACATCTTCCTAGGAACATCACCAAAGGCAAGGGAAGCAAGGGCAAAAATGAACTTTTGGGATTTTATCAAGATCAAAAGCTTTTGCACAGCAAAGGAAACAGTGAACAAAACCAAAAGACAACTGACAGAATGGGAGAAGATATTTGCAAATGACATATCAGATAAAGGGCTAGTGTCCAAAATCTATAAAGAACTTAGCAAACTCAACACCCAAAGAACAAATAATCCAATCAAGAAATGGGCAGAGGACATGAACAGACATTTCTGCAAAGAAGACATCCAGATGGCCAACAGACACATGAAAAAGTGCTCCATATCACTCGGCATCAGGGAAATACAAATCAAAACCACCATGAGATATCACCTCACACCAGTCAGAATGGCTAAAATTAACAAGTCAGGAAATGACAGATGCTGGCGAGGATGCGGAGAAAGGGGAACCCTCCTACACTGTTGGTGGGAATGCAAGCTGGTGCAACCACTCTGGAAAACAGCATGGAGGTTCCTCAAAATGTTGAAAATAGAACTACCCTATGACCCTGCAATTGCACTGCTGGGTATTTACCCTAAAGATACAAACATAGTGATCCGAAGGGGTACATGCACCCGAATGTTTATAGCAGCAATGTCTACAATAGCCAAACTATGGAAAGAACCTAGATGTCCATCTACAGACGAATGGATAAAGAAGATGTGGTATATATACACAATGGAATACTATGCAGCCATCAAAAGAAATGAAATCTTGCCATTTGCGACGACGTGGATGGAACTAGAGGGTATCATGCTTAGCGAAATAAGTCAATCGGAGAAAGACAACTATCATATGATCTCCCTGATATGAGGGAGAGGAGATGCAACATGGGGGGTCGAGGGGGTAGGAGAAGAGTAAATGAAACAAGATGGGATTGGGAGGGAGACAAACCATAAGTGACTCTTAATCTCACAAAACAAACTGAGGGTTGATGGGGGGAGGGGGTTGGGAGAGGGCGTGGGGTTATGGATATCGGGGAGGGTATGTGCTATGGTTGTGAAGTGTGTAAACCTGGCGATTCGCATACCTGTACCCCTGGGGATAAAAATATATGTTTATAAAGCTGTAAAAAAAAAAAAAAAAAAAAAAAAAGAAAGAAAGAAAGAAAGGATGAATACCCAAGTTTTGTAGCAACATGGACGGGACTGGAAGAGATTATGCTGAGTGAAATAAGTCAAGCAGAGAGAGTCAATTATCATATGGTTTCACTTATTTGTGGAGCATAACAAATAGCATGGAGGACAAGGGGAGATGGAGAGGGGAGTTGAGGGAAATTGGAAGGGGAGGTGAACCATGAGAGACTATGGACTCTGAAAAACGATCTGGGAATTTTGAAGGGGTGGGGGGTGGGAGGTTGGGGCACCAGGTGGTGGGTATTGTGGAGGGCACAGATTGCATGGAGCACTGGGTGCTGTTATGCTGAAAAAAATAAAAAAATTTAAAAAAAAAAAAAAAAAAAAAGACACAGGGTATCAGAATGGATAAAAAAACAAAACCATCTATATGTTGCCTACAAGAAACTCATCTTAAACCCGAAGACACCTCCAGGTTTAAAGTGAGGGGGTGGAAAAGAATTTACCATGCTAATGGATATCAGAAGAAAGCAGGAGTGGCAATCCTTATATCAGATCAATTAGATTTTAAGTCAAAGACTATAATAAGAGATGAGGAAGGGCACTATATCATACTCAAAGGAACTGTCCAACAAGAAGATCTAACAATTTTAAATATCTATGCCCCTAACGTGGGAGCAGCCAACTATATAAACCAATTAGTAACAAAATCAAAGAAACACATCGACAAGAATACAATAATAGTAGGGGATTTTAACACTCCCCTCACTGAAATGGACAGATCATCCAAGCAAAAGATCAACAAGGAAATCAAGGCCTTAAATGACACACTGGACCAGATGGACATCACAGATATATTCAGAACATTTCATCCCAAAGCAACAGAATACACATTCTTCTCTAGTGCACATGGAACATTCTCCAGAATAGATCACATTCTTGGTCCTAAATCAAGTCTCAACCGGTATCAAAAGATTGGGAACATTCCCTGCATATTTTCAGACCACAATGCTCTAAAGCTAGAACTCAATCACAAGAGGAAATTTGGAAAGAACCCAAATACATGGAGACTAAACAGCATCCTTCTAAAGAATGAATGGGTCAACCAGGAAATTAAAGAAGAATTGAAAAAATTTATGGAAACAAATGATAATGAAAACACAACGGTTCAGAATTTGTGGGACATAACAAAGGCAGTCCTGAGAGGAAAATATATAGCGGTACAAGCCTTTCTCAAGAAACAAGAAAGATCTCAGGTACACAACCTAACCCTACACCTAAAGGAGCTGGAGAAAGAACAAAAAGAAACCCTAAACCCAGCAGGAGAAGAGAAATCATAAAGATCAGAGCAGAAATCAATGAAATAGAAACCAAAAAAACAATAGAACAAATCAACGAAACTAGGAGCTGGTTCTTTGTAAGAATTAATAAGATTGATAAACCCCTGGCCAGACTTATCAAAAAGAAAGAGAGAGGACCCAAATAAATAAAATCATGAATGAAAGAGGAGAGATCACAACGAACACCAAAGAAATACAGACAATTATAAGAACATACTATGAGCAACTCTACGCCAACAAATTTGACAATCTGGAAGAAATGGATGCATTCCTAGAGACATATAAACTACCACAACTGAACCAGGAAGAAATAGAAAGCCTGAACAGACCCATAACCAGTAAGGAGATTGAAACAGTCATCAAAAATCTCCAAACAAACAAAAGCCCAGGGCCAGACGGCTTCCCGGGGGAATTCTACCAAACATTTAAAGAAGAACTAATTCCTATTCTCCTGAAACTGTTCCCAAAAATAGCAATAGAAGGAAAACTTCCAAACTCATTTTATGAGGCCAGCATCACCTTGATCCCCAAACCAGACAAGGATCCCAACAAAAAAGAGAACTACAGACCAATATCCTTGATGAACACAGATGCAAAAATTCTCGCCAAAATACTAGCCAATAGGATTCAACAGTACATTAAAAGGATTATTCACCACGACCAAGTGGGATTTATTCCAGGGCTGCAAGGCTGGTTCAACATCCGCAAATCAATCAATGTGATACAACACATTAATAATAGAAAGAACAAGAAACATATGATACTCTCCATAGATGCTGAAAAAGCATTTGACAAAGTACAGCATCCCTTCCTGATCAAAACTCTTCAAAGTGTAGGGATAGACGGGCACATACCTCAATATTATCAAAGCCATCTATGAAAAACCCACTGCAAATATCATTCTCAATGGAGAAAAACTGAAAGCTTTTCCGCTAAGGTCAGGAACACGGCAGGGATGTCCAGTTATCACCACTGCTATTCAACATAGTACTAGAAGTCCTAAGCCTCAGCAATCAGACAACAAAAGGAAATTAAAGGCATCCAAATAGGCAAAGAAGAAGTCAAACTATCACACTTTGCAGATGATATGATACTCTATGTGGAAAACCCAAAAGACTCCACTCCAAAACTGCTAGAACTTGTACAGGAATTCAGTCAAGTGTCAGGATATAAAATCAATGCACAGAAATCAGTTGCATTTCTCTACACCAACAACAAGACAGAAGAAAGAGAAATTAAGGAGTCCATCCCATTTACAATTGCACCCAAAACTATAAGATACCTAGGAATAAACCTAACCAAAGAGACTAAGCATCTATACTCAGAAAACTATAAAGTACTCATGAAAGAAATTGAGGAAGACACAAAGAAATGGAAAAATGTTCCATGCTCCTGGATTGGAAGAATAAATATTGTGAAAATGTCTATGCTACCTAAAGCAATCTACACATTTAATGCAATTCCTATCAAAGTACCATCCATTTTTTTTCAAAGAAATGGAACAAATAATCCTAAAATTCATATGGAACCAGAAAAGACCTCGAATAGCCAAAGGAATATTGAAAAAGAAAGCCAAAGTTGGTGGCATCACAATTCCGGACTTCAAGCTCTATTACAAAGCTGTCATCATCAAGACAGCATGGTACTGGCACAAAAACAGACACATAGATCAATGGAACAGAATAGAGAGCCCAGAAATGGACCCTCAACTCTATGGTCAACTCATCTTCGACAAAGCAGGAAAGAATGTCCAATGGAACAAAGACAGCCTCTTCAATAAATGGTGTTGGGAAAATTGGACAGCCACATGCAGAAAAATGAAATTGGATCATTTCCTTACACCACACACGAAAATAGACTCAAAATGGATGAAGGATCTCAATGTGAGAAAGGAATCCATCAAAATCCTCGAGGAGAACACAGGCAGCAACCTCTTCAACCTCAGCCGCAGCAACATCTTCCTAGGAACATCACCAAAGGCAAGGGAAGCAAGGGCAAAAATGAACTTTTGGGATTTTATCAAGATCAAAAGCTTTTGCACAGCAAAGGAAACAGTGAACAAAACCAAAAGACAACTGACAGAATGGGAGAAGATATTTGCAAATGACATATCAGATAAAGGGCTAGTGTCCAAAATCTATAAAGAACTTAGCAACCTCAACACCCAAAGAACAAACAATCCAATCAAGAAATGGGCAGAGGACATGAACAGACATTTCTGCAAAGAAGACATTCAGATGGCCAACAGACACATGAAAAAGTGCTCCACATCACTCGGCATCAGGGAAATACAAATCAAAACCACCATGAGATATCACCTCACACCAGTCAGAATGGCTAAAATGAACAAGTCAGGAAATGACAGATGCTGGCGAGGATGCGGAGAAAGGGGAACCCTCCTACACTGTTGGTGGGAATGCAAGCTGGTGCAACCACTCTGGAAAACAGCATGGAGGTTCCTCAAAATGTTGAAAATAGAACTACCCTATGACCCTGCAATTGCACTGCTGGGTATTTACCCTAAAGATACAAACGTAGTGATCCGAAGGGGCACGTGCACCCAAATGTTTATAGCAGCAATGTCTACAATAGCCAAACTATGGAAAGAACCTAGATGTCCATCTACAGACGAATGGATAAAGAAGATGTGGTATATATACACAATGGAATACTATGCAGCCATCAAAAGAAATGAAATCTTGCCATTTGCGACGACGTGGATGGAACTAGAGGGTATCATGCTTAGCGAAATAAGTCAATCGGAGAAAGACAACTATCATATGATCTCCCTGATATGAGGGAGAGGAGATGCAACATGGGGGGTCGACAGGGTAGGAGAAGAGTAAATGAAACAAGATGGGATTGGGAGGGAGACAAACCATAAGTGACTCTTAATCTCACAAAACAAACTGAGGGTTGATGGGGGGAGGGGGTTGGGAGAGGTGGTGGGGTTATGGATATTGGGGAGGGTATGTGCTAGGGTGAGTGTTGTGAGGGGAGTATTAAAATCCCCTACTATTATTGTATTCTTGTCGATGTGTTTCTTTGATTTTGTTATTAATTGGTTTATATAGTTGGCTGCTCCCGCGTTAGGGGCATAGATATTTAAAATTGTTAGATCTTCTTGTTGGACAGTTCCTTTGAGTATGATATAGTGTCCTTCCTCATCTCTTATTATAGTCTTTGGCTTAAAATCTAATTGTTCTGATATAAGGATTGCCACTCCTGTTTTCTTCTGATGTCCATTAGCATGGTAAATTCTTTTCCACCCCCTCACTTTAAACCTGGAGGTGTCTTCGGGTTTAAGATGAGTTTCTTGTAGGCAACATATAGATGGGTTTTGGTTTTTTTATCCATTCTGATACCCTGTGTCTTTTGATTGGGGCATTTAGCCCATTAACAATCAGGGTAAGTATTGAGAGATATGAATTTAGTGCCAGTGTATTGCCTGTAAAGTGACTGTTATTGTATATTGTCTCTGTTTCTTTCTGATCCACTACTTTTAGGGTCTCTCTTTGCTTAGAGGACCCCTTTCAATATTTCCTGTAGAGCTGGTTTGGTATTTGCAAATTCTTTCAGTTTTTGTTTGTCCTGGAAGCTTTTAATCTCTCCTTCTATTTTCAATGAAAGCCTAGCTGGATATAGTATTCTTGGCTGCATGTTTTTCCCATTTAGTGTTCTGAATATATCATGCCAGCTCTTTCTGGCCTGCCAGGTCTCTGTGGATAAGTCTGCTGCCAGTGTAATATTTTTACCATTGTACGTTACAGACTTCTTTTCCCGGGCTGCTTTCAGGATCTTTTCTTTGACACTAAGACTTGTAAATTTTACTATTAGGTGACAGGGTGTGGACCTATTCTTATTGATTTTGAAGGGGGTTCTCTGAACCTCCTGGATTTTGAAGCTTGTTCCCTTTGCCATATTGGGGAAATTCTCTCCAATAATTCTCTCCAATATACCTTCTGCTCCCCTCTCTGTTTCCTCTTCTTCTGGAATCCCAATTATTCTAATGTTGTTTCGTCTTATGGTGTCACTTATCTCTCAAATTCTCCCCTCGTGGTCCAATAGCTGTTTGTCCCTCTTTTGCTCAGCTTCTTTATTCTCTGTCATTTGGTCTTCTATATTGCTCATTCTTTTTTCTGCCTCATTTATCCTAGCAGTGAGAGCCTCCATTTTTGTTTGCACCTCATTAATAGCTTTTTTGATTTCATCTTGGTTAGATTTTAGTTCTTTTATTTCTCCAGAAAGGGCTTTTATAGCTCCCGAGATGGTTGCTTTAATATCTTCCATGTCTTTTTCAAGCCCGGCTAAAACCTTGAGAATCGTCATTCTGAACTCTATATCTGACATATTACCAATGTCTCTATTGATTAGGTCCCTAGCCTTTGGTACTGCTTCTTTTTCTTTTTTTTGTTGTGAATTTTTCCGCCTTGTCATTTTGTCCAGATAAGAGTATATGAAGGAGTAAGTAAAATACTAAAAGGGTGGCAACAACCCCAGGAAAATATGCTTTAGCCAAATCAGAAGAGATCCCAAATCGTGAGGGGGGAGAAAGGGGATAAAAAGGGGTTCAGAAAGAAAAAAGAAAAAAAAAAAGAAACTATTAAAAAAAGAAAGATGCATAAGAAAAAATATAAAAGAGGAAAAAAAATATATATATATATATTAGATAAACTATTTCAAAAACGTTAAAAAAGAAAACGGTAAAAGTTAAAAATATTTAGCAGAAGAAGAGAAAAAGAAAAAAAAAATTGAAAAAGAGAAAAAAATAAATTAACTGCAAAGCTAAAAAATCATGGGGAGAAAGCCATGAGTTCCGTGCTTTGCTTTCTTCTCCTCTGGAATTCTGCCGCTCTCCTTGGTATTGAAACTGCACTCCTTGGTAGGTGAACTTGGTCCTGGCTGGGTTTCCCGTTGATCTTCTGGGGGAGGGGCCTGTTGTAGTGATTTTCAAGCGTCTTTGCCCCAGGCGGTTTTACACCGCCCTTACCCGGGGCCGGGATGAGTAATCCGCTCGGGTTTTCTGGGTTTGCTTTAGGGAGCTTTTGTTCCCTGAACGCTTTCAGTAGAGTTCCGGAAGACGGGAATGAAGATGGCGGCCTCCCGGTCTCCAGCCCGGAGCAGCCGAGTGCCCGGGGCCCCACTCCTCAGTGCGCCCTCAGAGAACAACGCCCAATGACTCCCATCACCCTGGCCTCTGGCCGCGCTCCGAGCAGATCGAGCCTGCGACAGGTTCAAGGCAACCCCAGCTGAGAGTCACTCCTCAGCTCTGTCTCTGTCGCCAGCTTCCCCGTTCTAGTTCCAGTAAGCTCTGTGACACTCAGACACCCACGATCCTTCTGCACCCTGCGGGACCTGAGGCCGTGCTGACGCCGCCCAGGCTTCCCCCCAATTAAGCCTCTGGAGCGATGTCCCTTGGCCGAACAGACTTTTAAAAGTCCTGATTTTGGGGCGCCTGTGTGGCTCAGGGGGTTAAGCCGCTGCCTTCGGTTGAGGTCATGATCCCAAGTCCTGGGTTCAAGCCCCGAATCGGGCTTTCTGCTCAGCAGGGAGCCTGCTTCCTCCTCTCTCTCTGCCTGCCTCTCTGCCTGCTTGTGATTTCTCTCTGTCAAATAAATAAATAAAATCTTTAAAAAATAAAAATAAAAAAATAAAAGTCCTGATTTTGTGCTCCGTTGCTCCACCACTCGCCAGGAGCCGGCCCCTCCCCCTGTGGTCTATCTTCCCGTCACTTTGGATTCACTTCTCTGCCAGTCCTACCTTTCAGATAATGGTTGATTTTCTGTTTCTAGAATTGCTGTTCTTCTTCTCTTCAATCTCCCGTTGGATTTGTAGGTGTTTGCAATCTTTAGATAAGCTATTTAGCTGATCTCCCGCTACCCGAAGTAGTCTCAGCCTGCTACTTCCCCGCCATATTGACTCCTCCTTCGTTATCGTGACTTTTTAAAGGAAGACTATATTATCATTCTTGTTTTTAACCTAAAAAGCATGTTATATAGGGGCGCCTGGGTGGCTCAGTGGGTTAAGCCGCTGCCTTCGGCTCAGGTCATGATCCCAGGTCCTGGGTTCAAGCCCCACATCGGGCTTTCTGCTCAGCAGGGAGCCTGCTTCCTCCTCTCTCTCTGCCTGCCTCTCTGCCTACTTGTGATTTCTCTCTGTCAAATAAATAAATAAAATCTTTAAAAAAAAAGCATGTTATATAAATCAAGATTTATTTTTCAAACTAATGATATTTATGTTTATTTTTGCCTCTAGGCAATGCTGTAAATAATCTAGTAGCCATAGTAGAAACTTTGGCTTCTTATGGGAACACTTCTGATTCATCATAGAAAAGAACTTGAAAACAAAATTATGAACTTGGATAATTTCCAGGTGGTCAAACATGATGCTTACTTCCTATTATTTTCTCTTAACTAGATTCCCGGATTTTCATTATTTTCAGGATAGAATGAATCTTAAACTCCCATAACTTTATCAATGTGATAATGAACTGAGCATTAAGTAGTGTCCTTGGGAAGATGGGAAAGATCTTCAGAGAAGTAGGACACCCTGTTTAAACCAGTCCCCTAATTTGAGCTACATATCTACCAGAACACTCTGAACATGTGGGAAATCAGTCTGAGACGAAAGATTATACACGTTTAGATCTCTATGAGACCAGAAGACATCAGTTGAGAGGTAAAGCAGAGTGGGGATGCTCAGACTGTTATCAGAGCATAAAGAGAAGGGGGAGGGAGCCACCAGAAGGAACCCCATTGGAAAATAATACCCCAATACAAAAGTGCCCTGTGGTAGGTGACCAGCATTAACTTGGAGTCTGGTTAAAATAACTCAAAAAGAGCAAAAAATCTTAAGGGGAAACTGATAGAATCAGGTAGTCAGGAGCATGGCCTAATCCCACTGACCCAGGATGGCCACTACCAATTATAATCCATGCCAGAGAGAGTGTGGCAGAGCCTACAGTCCATGGTCCCTGAGCCCCCAGCTTTCTGCTACTTGCACCACCACTTGGTTGGGTGGATTCCTGCCCGCACATGAGAGTCTGGTGTGGGCACCAGCTGGTGCTCTCTACGACTGTGGTTTTCTGTCACTGGACAAAGAATCTGAATGATTCCAGGCCATGCCTGAGAGAACGCTGGATGATCTCTGGTCAGGATCCCTCAATGACAGCCTTCCACGAACTACGTGACCCTGGGGTCTGAACACACCCTGCCTTGGGCCTGGACAGTAGTCCTGGCAAAGGCAGCTTCAAGAAGGGGTCTCCCTGGACCAATATCACTCACACTTTTAGTGACAAGGGGGATGAAGAGACAAGCAGACCCCTCTGGTGACCACTGAGACAATGGCTGGGGGAGCGCACTGATTGTGGGAGGTTGTGCTGTTGAGCGAAGTTTGCAGTGGGGGGGGGGTATCTACGCGATCTGGACCACAGAGGGGAGCAGAATGAAGCTTCTCTCTAAGTCAGAGGTCTGGGTGCAGTTTGGTTTCCATTAAACCTCCACAAAGCCACCAAAGTAATAAAATCTCCAGAGGAAAAAAAACCTGAAAAACTGATTTCCACATAACCCAACCCCTTGAGAGGCGTCAGGGAGACTCAGCCCAAGCAAGACTGACTGAAAAACAATGCGGCAGGCTCCTCCTCCATAAGGCAAGCCAAATGTATGAGAAAATAATCACCACAGGGTGGGAAAAAAACAATATATTAGCTAAAGGTATTTCCCTAAAACCTGTAAATTTCATAGATATAACTTTTTGTTTAAAATTCATTCTCAGGATTCTTGTTTTCTAAAGAAATTTGAACATACCATTACAAATAGAGGTATAATACAACATAATTCATGATAACCTTTTAACTTGAACTTTTTTCATATATATACATGTCTTTTTCTTTTCTTTTTTTTTCTCTTTTTACAATATACAAATAGATACAAGCGTCAAGGTATTCCTTTTTCCCTATTCAATCCTATCCCTATATATAAACCAGTTTTAATCTCCCTTTATCTCTGGAAAGTTGAGTCCTTTAACAAAGATATCAAGATACTCCCTTGAAGAACCAAAATAACATTCTTCACCCACACTGAGGATTTATAACCACTTTCCAACTTTTGTTTTTCTTCTGTCAGTGTTTCTGCACTTCTTTTTTTTTTTTTCTGGTATTATATAAATCTTATTCTTTTTTTTTTTTAGATTTTTATTTTTATTTATTTGACAGAGAGAGATCACAAGTAGAGAGGCAGGCAGAGAGAGAGAGGGAAGCAGGCTCCCTGCTGAGCAGAGAGCCCGATGCGGGGCTCAATCCCAGGACCCTGAGATCATGACCTGAGCCGAAGGCAGCAGCTTAACCCACTGAGCCACCCAGGCGCCCCTATAAATCTTATTCTTGGAGTTTATTTTGTCTGGGTTCTTTTTTTTTTTTTTTTCCAATTTACTTTTGTCAGCCTTTTTGTTTGTTCATTGTTGTTCATATACATTATAAATCTTACTTCAGGGGTTCATTTTGGCTGGGCCTTCTCTATTTTCTCTCTCCCTTTCTCTCTCCTGTTTTTTCTTTTTTTTTCTTTCTTTTTGGTTGTGACTTCCAATACTCTGCAATGTTACAGATTGCACCTTGCCTGGATCGTGGTTGATATATTCAGCTGTACATCCCCTCACCCCCCTCTCAGCAAAATTACTAGGAGGAGGAACACCTAACAGAGAAGAAATTCAGAGACTGTGACCTCTGGTACAGAACTATTGGATATCAACATAAACAAGGTTTTGGAAATGGAAATCAGGGTAACAATTATCCAGGCACTACATAGGTTTTCAAAGACCATTAGTTACAACATAGAATCTCTAAGGGCTGAAGTGAGAGCAAATCTGGCAGAAATAAAAATTGCTATCAATGAGATCCAATCTAATCTAAGTACACTAACAGCTAGGGTAAAAAAGGCAAAAGATCAACTTTCTGATCTAGAAAATAATGGATAGAAAAGAAGAATAAGGAGGAGGCCTGGAACAAATAGTTTAGAAGCCATGAAAACAGATTTAGGTTAATAAATGACGCTATGAAATGTTCCAGTGTCAAAAATATTGGGAAAAATATTGCTAATCTGGAGAATGGAGCAAGTGTTCATGTCCTAGAGACAGAAAGAACACCACCCAAGAACAATGAGACTACAAGACCTCCAGACTCAAAAATATGAAATTCCTGATTTGTAAAATCAGAGTATGTCTTGAGGGCAGCTATGGGGAAGAGACCCCTTCATACAGAGGGAGGACCACCAGATAAACGTCACACCTGTCGAGAACAGGCCTGAGGGACAGAGACCTGAATATCTAAGCTAGGTTTGGGGTGACATCCTATGGTCATGTCAGGTGCAATCTTCGGACTCAGGCCATTGACGTGCCTGACTTCCTGGAGGTTGCAGCTGAGCGTGTGTCAGACTGCGCATTTTTTCCAGGGCGGCGTATGAAATTGGGGTGGGTCATGTGCCTCGTAGTGTTCTCCTCTTCTGGATATTTTGGGCAACTGAGACGGGCATAGTTTCCTCGGGAGAGCAGGCCGAGTGATGCGGTGAGGTTCTGTAGGCCCCATCCTGGAGGGCATGTGGTCACGGCTTGGGAACGAAGTCTGCAGACACAAACTCGGGGAAAAATTAGGGGCGAGGTTATGGAAGGCCCGATATGCAGTTCCTCAAAGCAGCTCCTCAGAATTTGAAATTTGTGAGCCTGTGAGGAAGTAGAACAGGCTTTTCTCTCTGTACTGTTTATCTCGGATGGCCTCGGAATGGACGGGTTGCCACATAGGTCCATGGGAGATTGTTCCTATGTGGGGATTCTGCCCGGCTCCGAAAGGTTGGTATCTTTCTGGGGGAAGGTGAGAGGGATGCTTTCCGTCTCTGTGGTCCTGCCCAAATAGGGTATCCAGAAATGGGTTCTGGGCCAAGTGGCCTGGACAACACAACCAAGAGTTTGTATTTGGGGCTTGTTCACGATCGGCCCGCTCCGTGGGCTGCGGTCAAGCACACGACTGGGTGTGCTTGAAAGGGGTCTCAGGCTGAGGGTCACAATGCGTGTTGGAGCCCAGTTGCCCCTCCTGAGTGGGCGTGTCTCATGGGCCATGTAGCTGGCTCCCACTCTGAGGGGAGTACAACCATCTCAACATCCACAATTCCTTCCACGGGGAAGGAGTTCTGTTGTGCTTCAGGTTCCCCCACAGGCAGGGACTTGCGCTCCCTTCTTGGGTCAGATAACTGCATACCCAGTTTGGCTGGGGATGACGGCCTCGGGCCAAGGCAGTTCCCACCTGCAGGATAGGGGTCCCATTATCTGGCTGGCTGCCAGGTGTTCGGGGCTTGGGCTGTGTCAGAGAGAGGATTAGATCACAGGGCAGCCTATGATATCGTGGTGCCTTGAGCGCTGTGCGGATGGACGCTCCTTTGGGGTTTCTGGGCAGACCCGTAGGGCAAATCTTATTTCTGGGATGTAGGCAGAAGGCAGCTTTGTGACTCCAGAATTCCCAATATGGAAGGCCTGCTGGCAAGGTGTGTGAGGATGGAAGTCTGAAAACACAAGCTATGGTTATGTTCAGTGCCGAGGGCATGACAGTTCCATTGTGCAGCGGCTGTTTTGAGATCTCCAGCACCTGAGGAAGGGCCTGTGTGAGATGTCTGCTCACGCTGGAATTTGTATCCCTGACGGCCAACGAAAGGCCGGGTGGCCTCAGAAGCCTTGGAGGCTTTCCTAACCTGGAGCTTGGAGCTACTCCAAATAGCAAGGTGTCCTTCTGCGGGAAAGGGAAGTCCGGTTAGAGGGCTCCAGGGCACCACTTATGGAAAGATTCGAACTTCGAGCTCTCCAAATGGATGCCTAGAAACCCCACCTCGCGTTACCACAGCACTGGAGGAACAGGGCAGCTTTAATCCGCTGGCTCTGCCTCAAAGTTACAAGTAATCTGTGTTGACGGAGGTTGTCTGTCTGACGGGCCCCAATGCTTTTGGTGTCCAGGGAGACCATAGAATGCGGCGGTGGCTTTGGGGCCATGGCACAATCTCGTAAACTGAGGCTTGGACACAGTTCCCAAGAGCAAGGTTTCCTGCTCGGGACCAGAGGGCTTCTATTGTATGGTTCAGGGAGCACAAAGTGGGCCATAGGTTGGTTTTGCAAAACAGGCCTGAGGGACAGAGACCTGAATATCTAAGCTAGGTTTGGGGTGACATCCTATGGTCATGTCAGGTGCAATCTTCGGACTCAGGCCATTCACGTGCCTGACTTCCTGGAGGTTGCAGCTGAGCGTGTGTCAGACTGCACATTTTTTCCAGGGCGGCGTATGAAATTGGGGTGGGTCATGTGCCTCGTAGTGTTCTCCTCTTCGGGATATTTTGGGCAACTGAGACGGGCATAGTGTCCTCAGGAGAGCAGGCCGAGTGATGCGGTGAGGTTTTGGAGGCCCCATCCTGGAGGGCATGTGGTCACGGCTTGGGAACGAAGTCTTCAGACACAAACACGGGGAAGAATTAGGGGCGATGTTATGGCAGGGCCGATCTGTAGTTCCTCAAAGCAGCTCCTCAGAATTTGAAATTTGTGTGCCTGGGAGGAAGTAACACAGGCTTTTCTCTCTGTACTGTATATCTCGGATGGCCTCGGAATGGACGGGTGGCCACATAGGTCCATGGGAGATTGTTCCTATGTGGGGATTCTGCCCGGCTCCCAAAAGGTTGGTGTCTTTCTGGGGGAAGGTGAGAGTGATGTTTTCCGTCTCTGGGGTCCTGCCCAAATAGTGTATCCTGAAACGGGTTCTGGGTCAAGTGGCTTGGACAACACAACCAAGAGTTTGTATTTGGGCCTGGGGTCACGATCGGCCTGCTCCGTGGGCTTTAGTCAAGCACACGACTGGGTGTGCTTGAAAGGGGTCTCAGGCTGAGGGTCACAATGCGTGTTGGAGCCCAGTTGCCCCTCCTGAGTGGGAGTGTCTCATGGGCCATGTAGCTGTCTCCCACTCTGAGGGTAGCACAACCATCTCAACATCCACAATTCCTGCCACGGGGAAGGAGTACACTGTTGTGCTTCAGGTTCCCCCACAGGCAGGGACTTGCGCTCCCTTCTTGGGTCAGATAACTGCATACCCAGGTTGGTTGGCGATAACGGCCTCGGTCCAAGGCAGTTCCCACCTGCAGGATAGGGGTCCCATTATTTGGCTGGCTGCCAGGTGTTCGGGGCTTGGGCTGTGTCAGAGAGAGGATTAGATCACAGGGCAGCCTATGATATCGTGGTGCCCTTGAGCGCTGTGCGGATGGACGCTCCTTTGGGGTTTCTGGGCAGACCTATAGGGCAAATCTTATTTCTGGGATGTAGGCAGAAGGCAGCTTTGTGACTCCAGAATTCCCAATATGGAAGGCCTGCTGGCAAGGTGTGTGAGGATGGAAGTCTGAAAACACAAGCTATGGTTATGTTCAGTGCCGAGGGCATGACGGTTCCATTGTGCAGCGGCTGTTTTGAGATCTCCAGCACCTGAGGAAGGGCCTGTGTGAGATGTCTGCTCACGCTGGAATTTGTATCCCTGACGGCCAACGAAAGGCCGGGTGGCCTCTGAAGCCTTGGAGGCTTTCCTAACCTGGAGCTTGGAGCTACTCCAAATAGCAAGGTGTCCTTCTGCGGGAAAGGGAAGTCCGGTTAGAGGGCTCCAGGGCACCACTTATGGAAAGATTCGAACTTCGAGCTCTCCAAATGGATGCCTAGAAACCCCACCTCGCGTTACCACAGCACTGGAGGAACAGGGCAGCTTTAATCCGCTGGCTCTGCTTCAAAGTTACAAGTAATCTGTGTTGACCGAGGTTGTCTGTCTGACGGGCCCCAATGCTTTTGGTGTCCAGGGAGATCATAGAATGCGGCGGTGGCTATGGGGCCATGGCACAATCTCGTAAACTGAGGCTTGGACCCAGTTCCCAAGAGCAAGGTTTCCTGCTCGGTGCCAGAGGGCTTCTATTGTATGGTTCAGGGAGCACAAAGTTGGCCATATGTTGGTTTTGCAAAACAGGCCTGAGGGACAGAGACCTGAATATCTAAGCTAGGTTTGGGTGACATCCTATGGTCATGTCAGGTGCAATCTTCGGACTCAGGCCATTGACGTGCCTGACTTCCTGGAGGTTGCAGCTGAGCGTGTGTCAGACTGCGCATTTTTTCCAGGGCGGCGTATGAAATTGGGGTGGGTCATGTGCCTCGTAGTGTTCTCCTCTTCTGGATATTTTGGGCAACTGAGACGGGCATAGTTTCCTCGGGAGAGCAGGCCGAGTGATGCGGTGAGGTTCTGTAGGCCCCATCCTGGAGGGCATGTGGTCACGGCTTGGGAACGAAGTCTGCAGACACAAACTCGGGGAAAAATTAGGGGCGAGGTTATGGAAGGCCCGATATGCAGTTCCTCAAAGCAGCTCCTCAGAATTTGAAATTTGTGAGCCTGTGAGGAAGTAGAACAGGCTTTTCTCTCTGTACTGTATATCTCGGATGGCCTCGGAATGGACGGGTGGCCACATAGGTCCATGGGAGATTGTTCCTATGTGGGGATTCTGCCCGGCTCCGAAAGGTTGGTATCTTTCTGGGGGAAGGTGAGAGGGATGCTTTCCGTCTCTGTGGTCCTGCCCAAATAGGGTATCCAGAAATGGGTTCTGGGTCAAGTGGCCTGGACAACACAACCAAGAGTTTGTATTTGGGGCTGGGTTCACGATCGGCCCGCTCCGTGGGCTGCGGTCAAGCACACGACTGGGTGTGCTTGAAAGGGGTCTCAGGCTGAGGGTCACAATGCGTGTTGGAGCCCAGTTGCCCCTCCTGAGTGGGCGTGTCTCATGGGCCATGTAGCTGGCTCCCACTCTGAGGGGAGTACAACCATCTCAACATCCACAATTCCTTCCACGGGGAAGGAGTTCTGTTGTGCTTCAGGTTCCCCCACAGGCAGGGACTTGCGCTCCCTTCTTGGGTCAGATAACTGCATACCCAGGTTGGCTGGGGATGACGGCCTCGGGCCAAGGCAGTTCCCACCTGCAGGATAGGGGTCCCATTATCTGGCTGGCTGCCAGGTGTTCGGGGCTTGGGCTGTGTCAGAGAGAGGATTAGATCACAGGGCAGCCTATGATATCGTGGTGCCCTTGAGGGCTGTGCGGATGGACGCTCCTTTGGGGTTTCTGGGCAGACCCGTAGGGCAAATCTTATTTCTGGGATGTAGGCAGAAGGCAGCTTTGTGACTCCAGAATTCCCAATATGGAAGGCCTGCTGGCAAGGTGTGTGAGGATGGAAGTCTGAAAACACAAGCTATGGTTATGTTCAGTGCCGAGGGCATGACAGTTCCATTGTGCAGCGGCTGTTTTGAGATCTCCAGCACCTGAGGAAGGGCCTGTGTGAGATGTCTGCTCACGCTGGAATTTGTATCCCTGACGGCCAACGAAAGGCCGGGTGGCCTCAGAAGCCTTGGAGGCTTTCCTAACCTGGAGCTTGGAGCTACTCCAAATAGCAAGGTGTCCTTCTGCGGGAAAGGGAAGTCCGGTTAGAGGGCTCCAGGGCACCACTTATGGAAAGATTCGAACTTCGAGCTCTCCAAATGGATGCCTAGAAACCCCACCTCGCGTTACCACAGCACTGGAGGAACAGGGCAGCTTTAATCCGCTGGCTCTGCTCAAAGTTACAAGTAATCTGTGTTGACGGAGGTTGTCTGTCTGACGGGCCCCAATGCTTTTGGTGTCCAGGGAGATCATAGAATGCGGCGGTGGCTTTGGGGCCATGGCACAATCTCGTAAACTGAGGCTTGGACACAGTTCCCAAGAGCAAGGTTTCCTGCTCGGGACCAGAGGGCTTCTATTGTATGGTTCAGGGAGCACAAAGTTGGCCATAGGTTGGTTTTGCAAAACAGGCCTGAGGGACAGAGACCTGAATATCTAAGCTAGGTTTGGGGTGACATCCTATGGTCATGTCAGGTGCAATCTTCGGACTCAGGCCATTGACGTGCCTGACTTCCTGGAGGTTGCAGCTGAGCGTGTGTCAGACTGCGCATTTTTTCCAGGGCGGCGTATGAAATTGGGGTGGGTCATGTGCCTCGTAGTGTTCTCCTCTTCTGGATATTTTGGGCAACTGAGACGGGCATAGTGTCCTCAGGAGAGCAGGCCGAGTGATGCGGTGAGGTTTTGGAGGCCCCATCCTGGAGGGCATGTGGTCACGGCTTGGGAACGAAGTCTTCAGACACAAACACGGGGAAGAATTAGGGGCGATGTTATGGCAGGGCCGATCTGTAGTTCCTCAAAGCAGCTCCTCAGAATTTGAAATTTGTGTGCCTGGGAGGAAGTAACACAGGCTTTTCTCTCTGTACTGTATATCTCGGATGGCCTCGGAATGGACGGGTGGCCACATAGGTCCATGGGAGATTGTTCCTATGTGGGGATTCTGCCCGGCTCCCAAAAGGTTGGTGTCTTTCTGGGGGAAGGTGAGAGTGATGTTTTCCGTCTCTGGGGTCCTGCCCAAATAGTGTATCCTGAAACGGGTTCTGGGTCAAGTGGCTTGGACAACACAACCAAGAGTTTGTATTTGGGCCTGGGGTCACGATCGGCCTGCTCCGTGGGCTTTAGTCAAGCACACGACTGGGTGTGCTTGAAAGGGGTCTCAGGCTGAGGGTCACAATGCGTGTTGGAGCCCAGTTGCCCCTCCTGAGTGGGAGTGTCTCATGGGCCATGTAGCTGTCTCCCACTCTGAGGGTAGCACAACCATCTCAACATCCACAATTCCTGCCACGGGGAAGGAGTACACTGTTGTGCTTCAGGTTCCCCCACAGGCAGGGACTTGCGCTCCCTTCTTGGGTCAGATAACTGCATACCCAGGTTGGTTGGCGATAACGGCCTCGGTCCAAGGCAGTTCCCACCTGCAGGATAGGGGTCCCATTATCTGGCTGGCTGCCAGGTGTTCGGGGCTTGGGCTGTGTCAGAGAGAGGATTAGATCACAGGGCAGCCTATGATATCGTGGTGCCCTTGAGCGCTGTGCGGATGGACGCTCCTTTGGGGTTTCTGGGCAGACCCGTAGGGCAAATCTTATTTCTGGGATGTAGGCAGAAGGCAGCTTTGTGACTCCAGAATTCCCAATATGGAAGGCCTGCTGGCAAGGTGTGTGAGGATGGAAGTCTGAAAACACAAGCTATGGTTATGTTCAGTGCCGAGGGCATGACAGTTCCATTGTGCAGCGGCTGTTTTGAGATCTCCAGCACCTGAGGAAGGGCCTGTGTGAGATGTCTGCTCACGCTGGAATTTGTATCCCTGACGGCCAACGAAAGGCCGGGTGGCCTCAGAAGCCTTGGAGGCTTTCCTAACCTGGAGCTTGGAGCTACTCCAAATAGCAAGGTGTCCTTCTGCGGGAAAGGGAAGTCCGGTTAGAGGGCTCCAGGGCACCACTTATGGAAAGATTCGAACTTCGAGCTCTCCAAATGGATGCCTAGAAACCCCACCTCGCGTTACCACAGCACTGGAGGAACAGGGCAGCTTTAATCCGCTGGCTCTGCTTCAAAGTTACAAGTAATCTGTGTTGACGGAGGTTGTCTGTCTGACGGGCCCCAATGCTTTTGGTGTCCAGGGAGATCATAGAATGCGGCGGTGGCTTGGGGCCATGGCACAATCTCGTAAACTGAGGCTTGGACCCAGTTCCCAAGAGCAAGGTTTCCTGCTCGGTGCCAGAGGGCTTCTATTGTATGGTTCAGGGAGCACAAAGTTGGCCATATGTTGGTTTTGCAAAACAGGCCTGAGGGACAGAGACCTGAATATCTAAGCTAGGTTTGGGGTGACATCCTATGGTCATGTCAGGTGCAATCTTCGGACTCAGGCCATTGACGTGCCTGACTTCCTGGAGGTTGCAGCTGAGCGTGTGTCAGACTGCGCATTTTTTCCAGGGCGGCGTATGAAATTGGGGTGGGTCATGTGCCTCGTAGTGTTCTCCTCTTCTGGATATTTTGGGCAACTGAGACGGGCATAGTTTCCTCGGGAGAGCAGGCCGAGTGATGCGGTGAGGTTCTGTAGGCCCCATCCTGGAGGGCATGTGGTCACGGCTTGGGAACGAAGTCTGCAGACACAAACTCGGGGAAAAATTAGGGGCGAGGTTATGGAAGGCCCAATATGCAGTTCCTCAAAGCAGCTCCTCAGAATTTGAAATTTGTGAGCCTGTGAGGAAGTAGAACCGGCTTTTCTCTCTGTACTGTATATCTCGGATGGCCTCGGAATGGACGGGTGGCCACATAGGTCCATGGGAGATTGTTCCTATGTGGGGATTCTCCGGCTCCGAAAGGTTGGTATCTTTCTGGGGCAAGGTGAGAGGGATGCTTTCCGTCTCTGTGGTCCTGCCCAAATAGGGAATCCAGAAATGGGTTCTGGGTCAAGTGGCCTGGACAACACAACCAAGAGTTTGTATTTGGGGCTGGGGTCATGATCGGCCCGCTCCGTGGGCTGCGGTCAAGCACACGACTGGGTGTGCTTGAAAGGGGTCTCAGGCTGAGGGTCACAATGCGTGTTGGAGCCCAGTTGCCCCTCCTGAGTGGGCGTGTCTCATGGGCCATGTAGCTGGCTCCCACTCTGAGGGGAGTACAACCATCTCAACATCCACAATTCCTTCCACGGGGAAGGAGTTCTGTTGTGCTTCAGGTTCCCCCACAGGCAGGGACTTGCGCTCCCTTCTTGGGTCAGATAACTGCATACCCAGGTTGGCTGGGGATGACGGCCTCGGGCCAAGGCAGTTCCCACCTGCAGGATAGGGGACCCTTTATCTGGCTGGCTGCCAGGTGTTCGGGGCTTGGGCTGTGTCATAGAGAGGATTAGATCACAGGGCAGCCTATGATATCGTGGTGCCCTTGAGGGCTGTGCGGATGGACGCTCCTTTGGGGTTTCTGGGCAGACCCGTAGGGCAAATCTTATTTCTGGGATGTAGGCAGAAGGCAGCTTTGTGACTCCAGAATTCCCAATATGGAAGGCCTGCTGGCAAGGTGTGTGAGGATGGAAGTCTGAAAACACAAGCTATGGTTATGTTCAGTGCCGAGGGCATGACAGTTCCATTGTGCAGCGGCTGTTTTGAGATCTCCAGCACCTGAGGAAGGGCCTGTGTGAGATGTCTGCTCACGCTGGAATTTGTATCCCTGACGGCCAACGAAAGGCCCGGTGGCCTCAGAAGCCTTGGAGGCTTTCCTAACCTGGAGCTTGGAGCTACTCCAAATAGCAAGGTGTCCTTCTGCGGGAAAGGGAAGTCCGGTTAGAGGGCTCCAGGGCACCACTTATGGAAAGATTCGAACTTCGAGCTCTCCAAATGGATGCCTAGAAACCCCACCTCGCGTTACCACAGCACTGGAGGAACAGGGCAGCTTTAATCCGCTGGCTCTGCCTCAAAGTTACAACTAATCTGTGTTGACGGAGGTTCTCTGTCTGACGGGCCCAATGCTTTTTGTGTCCAGGGAG
The DNA here is from genome assembly GCF_902655055.1 of Lutra lutra. Classification (NCBI taxonomy): domain Eukaryota; kingdom Metazoa; phylum Chordata; class Mammalia; order Carnivora; family Mustelidae; genus Lutra; species Lutra lutra. The sequence continues at coordinate 5,784 of NW_025923847.1, read as the reverse complement.
ATCATAGAATGCGGCGGTGGCTTTGGGGCCATGGCACAATCTCGTAATCTGAGGCTTGGACACAGTTCCCAAGAGCAAGGTTACCTGCTCGGGACCAGAGGGCTTCTATTGTATGGTTCAGGGAGCACAAAGTTGGCCATAGGTTGGTTTTGCAAAACAGGCCTGAGGGACAGAGACCTGATTATCTAAGCTAGGTTTGGGGTGACATCCTATGGTCATGTCAGGTGCAATCTTCGGACTCAGGCCATTGACGTGCCTGACTTCCTGGAGGTTGCAGCTGAGCGTGTGTCAGACTGCGCATTTTTTCCAGGGCGGCGTATGAAATTGGGGTGGGTCATGTGCCTCGTAGTGTTCTCCTCTTCTGGATATTTTGGGCAACTGAGACGGGCATAGTGTCCTCAGGAGAGCAGGCCGAGTGATGCGGTGAGGTTTTGGAGGCCCCATCCTGGAGGGCATGTGGTCACGGCTTGGGAACGAAGTCTTCAGACACAAACACGGGGAAGAATTAGGGGCGATGTTATGGCAGGGCCGATCTGTAGTTCCTCAAAGCAGCTCCTCAGAATTTGAAATTTGTGTGCCTGGGAGGAAGTAACACAGGCTTTTCTCTCTGTACTGTATATCTCGGATGGCCTCGGAATGGACGGGTGGCCACATAGGTCCATGGGAGATTGTTCCTATGTGGGGATTCTGCCCGGCTCCCAAAAGGTTGGTGTCTTTCTGGGGGAAGGTGAGAGTGATGTTTTCCGTCTCTGGGGTCCTGCCCAAATAGTGTATCCTGAAACGGGTTCTGGGTCAAGTGGCTTGGACAACACAACCAAGAGTTTGTATTTGGGCCTGGGGTCACGATCGGCCTGCTCCGTGGGCTTTAGGTCAAGCACACGACTGGGTGTGCTTGAAAGGGGTCTCAGGCTGAGGGTCACAATGCGTGTTGGAGCCCAGTTGCCCCTCCTGAGTGGGCGTGTCTCATGGGCCATGTAGCTGGCTCCCACTCTGAGGGGAGTACAACCATCTCAACATCCACAATTCCTGCCACGGGGAAGGAGTACACTGTTGTGCTTCAGGTTCCCCCACAGGCAGGGACTTGCGCTCCCTTCTTGGGTCAGATAACTGCATACCCAGGTTGGTTGGCGATGACGGCCTCGGTCCAAGGCAGTTCCCACCTGCAGGATAGGGGTCCCATTATCTGGCTGGCTGCCAGGTGTTCGGGGCTTGGGCTGTGTCAGAGAGAGGATTAGATCACAGGGCAGCCTATGATATCGTGGTGCCCTTGAGCGCTGTGCGGATGGACGCTCCTTTGGGGTTTCTGGGCAGACCCGTAGGGCAAATCTTATTTCTGGGATGTAGGCAGAAGGCAGCTTTGTGACTCCAGAATTCCCAATATGGAAGGCCTGCTGGCAAGGTGTGTGAGGATGGAAGTCTGAAAACACAAGCTATGGTTATGTTCAGTGCCGAGGGCATGACAGTTCCATTGTGCAGCGGCTGTTTTGAGATCTCCAGCACCTGAGGACGGGCCAGTGTGAGATGTCTGCTCACGCTGGAATTTGTATCCCTGACGGCCAACGAAAGGCCGGGTGGCCTCAGAAGCCTTGGAGGCTTTCCTAACCTGGAGCTTGGAGCTACTCCAAATAGCAAGGTGTCCTTCTGCGGGAAAGGGAAGTCCGGTTAGAGGGCTCCAGGGCACCCCTTATGGAAAGATTCGAACTTCGAGCTCTCCAAATGGATGCCTAGAAACCCCACCTCGCGTTACCACAGCACTGGAGGAACAGGGCAGCTTTGATCCGCTGGCTCTGCTTCAAAGTTACAAGTAATCTGAGTTGACGGAGGTTCTCTGTCTGACGGGCCCCAATGCTTTTGGTGTCCAGGGAGATCATAGAATGCGGCGGTGGCTCTGGGGCCATGGAACAATCTCCTAAACTGAGGCTTGGACACCGTTCCCAAGAGCAAGGTTTCCTGCTCGGGACCAGAGGGCTTCTATTGTATGGTTCAGGGAGCAAACAGTTGGCCATATGTTGGTTTTGCAGAACAGGCCTGAGGGACAGAGACCTGAAAATCTAAGCTAGGTTTGGGACGACGTCCTAGGGTCATGTCAGGTGCAATCTTCGGACTCAGGCCATTGACGTGCCTGACTTCCTGGAGGTTGCAGCTGAGGGTGTGTCAGACTGCGCATTTTTTCCAGGGCGGCGTATGAATTTGGGGTGGGTCATGTGCCTCGTAGTGTTCTCCTCTTCTGGATATTTTGGGCAACTGAGACGGGCATAGTTTCCTCGGGAGAGCAGGCCGAGTGATGCGGTGAGGTTCTGTAGGCCCCATCCTGGAGGGCATGTGGTCACGGCTTGGGAACGAAGTCTGCAGACACAAACTCGGGGAAGAATTAGGGGCGAGGTTATGGAAGGCCCGATATGCAGTTCCTCAAAGCAGCTCCTCAGAATTTGAAATTTGTGAGCCTGTGAGGAAGTAGAACAGGCTTTTCTCTCTGTACTGTATATCTCGGATGGCCTCGGAATGGACGGGTGGCCACATAGGTCCATGGGAGATTGTTCCTATGTGGGGATTCTGCCCGGCTCCGAAAGGTTGGTATCTTTCTGGGGGAAGGTGAGAGGGATGCTTTCCGTCTCTGTGGTCCTGCCCAAATAGGGAATCCAGAAATGGGTTCTGGGTCAAGTGGCCTGGACAACACAACCAAGAGTTTGTATTTGGGGCTGGGGTCATGATCGGCCCGCTCCGTGGGCTGCGGTCAAGCACACGACTGGGTGTGCTTGAAAGGGGTCTCAGGCTGAGGGTCACAATGCGTGTTGGAGCCCAGTTGCCCCTCCTGAGTGGGCGTGTCTCATGGGCCATGTAGCTGGCTCCCACTCTGAGGGGAGTACAACCATCTCAACATCCACAATTCCTTCCACGGGGAAGGAGTACACTGTTGTGCTTCAGGTTCCCCCACAGGCAGGGACTTGCGCTCCCTTCTTGGGTCAGATAACTGCATACCCAGGTTGGCTGGGGATGACGGCCTCGGGCCAAGGCAGTTCCCACCTGCAGGATAGGGGTCCCATTATCTGGCTGGCTGCCAGGTGTTCGGGGCTTGGGCTGTGTCATAGAGAGGATTAGATCACAGGGCAGCCTATGATATCGTGGTGCCCTTGAGGGCTGTGCGGATGGACGCTCCTTTGGGGTTTCTGGGCAGACCCGTAGGGCAAATCTTATTTCTGGGATGTAGGCAGAAGGCAGCTTTGTGACTCCAGAATTCCCAATATGGAAGGCCTGCTGGCAAGGTGTGTGAGGATGGAAGTCTGAAAACACAAGCTATGGTTATGTTCAGTGCCGAGGGCATGACAGTTCCATTGTGCAGCGGCTGTTTTGAGATCTCCAGCACCTGAGGAAGGGCCTGTGTGAGATGTCTGCTCACGCTGGAATTTGTATCCCTGACGGCCAACGAAAGGCCGGGTGGCCTCAGAAGCCTTGGAGGCTTTCCTAACCTGGAGCTTGGAGCTACTCCAAATAGCAAGGTGTCCTTCTGCGGGAAAGGGAAGTCCGGTTAGAGGGCTCCAGGGCACCACTTATGGAAAGATTCGAACTTCGAGCTCTCCAAATGGATGCCTAGAAACCCCACCTCGCGTTACCACAGCACTGGAGGAACAGGGCAGCTTTAATCCGCTGGCTCTGCTTCAAAGTTACAAGTAATCTGTGTTGACCGAGGTTGTCTGTCTGACGGGCCCCAATGCTTTTGGTGTCCAGGGAGATCATAGAATGCGGCGGTGGCTTTGGGGCCATGGCACAATCTCGTAAACTGAGGCTTGGACCCAGTTCCCAAGAGCAAGGTTTCCTGCTCGGTGCCAGAGGGCTTCTATTGTATGGTTCAGGGAGCACAAAGTTGGCCATATGTTGGTTTTGCAAAACAGGCCTGAGGGACAGAGACCTGAATATCTAAGCTAGGTTTGGGGTGACATCCTATGGTCATGTCAGGTGCAATCTTCGGACTCAGGCCATTGACGTGCCTGACTTCCTGGAGGTTGCAGCTGAGCGTGTGTCAGACTGCGCATTTTTTCCAGGGCGGCGTATGAAATTGGGGTGGGTCATGTGCCTCGTAGTGTTCTCCTCTTCTGGATATTTTGGGCAACTGAGACGGGCATAGTGTCCTCAGGAGAGCAGGCCGAGTGATGCGGTGAGGTTTTGGAGGCCCCATCCTGGAGGGCATGTGGTCACGGCTTGGGAACGAAGTCTTCAGACACAAACACGGGGAAGAATTAGGGGCGATGTTATGGCAGGGCCGATCTGTAGTTCCTCAAAGCAGCTCCTCAGAATTTGAAATTTGTGTGCCTGGGAGGAAGTAACACAGGCTTTTCTCTCTGTACTGTATATCTCGGATGGCCTCGGAATGGACGGGTGGCCACATAGGTCCATGGGAGATTGTTCCTATGTGGGGATTCTGCCCGGCTCCCAAAAGGTTGGTGTCTTTCTGGGGGAAGGTGAGAGTGATGTTTTCCGTCTCTGGGGTCCTGCCCAAATAGTGTATCCTGAAACGGGTTCTGGGTCAAGTGGCTTGGACAACACAACCAAGAGTTTGTATTTGGGCCTGGGGTCACGATCGGCCTGCTCCGTGGGCTTTAGTCAAGCACACGACTGGGTGTGCTTGAAAGGGGTCTCAGGCTGAGGGTCACAATGCGTGTTGGAGCCCAGTTGCCCCTCCTGAGTGGGCGTGTCTCATGGGCCATGTAGCTGGCTCCCACTCTGAGGGGAGTACAACCATCTCAACATCCACAATTCCTGCCACGGGGAAGGAGTACACTGTTGTGCTTCAGGTTCCCCCACAGGCAGGGACTTGCGCTCCCTTCTTGGGTCAGATAACTGCATACCCAGGTTGGTTGGCGATGACGGCCTCGGTCCAAGGCAGTTCCCACCTGCAGGATAGGGGTCCCATTATCTGGCTGGCTGAAAGGTGTTCGGGGCTTGGGCTGTGTCAGAGAGAGGATTAGATCACAGGGCAGCCTATGATATCGTGGTGCCCTTGAGGGCTGTGCGGATGGACGCTCCTTTGGGGATTCTGGGCAGACCCGTAGGGCAAATCTTATTTCTGGGATGTAGGCAGAAGGCAGCTTTGTGACTCCAGAATTCCCAATATGGAAGGCCTGCTGGCAAGGTGTGTGAGGATCGAATTCTGAAAACAAAAGCTATGGTTATGTTCAGTGACGAGGGCATGACAGTTCCATTGTGCAGCGGCTGTTTTGAGATCTCCAGCACCTGAGGAAGGGCCTGTGTGAGATGTCTGCTCACGCTGGAATTTGTATCCCTGACGGCCAACGAAAGGCCGGGTGGCCTCAGAAGCCTTGGAGGCTTTCCTAACCTGGAGCTTGGAGCTACTCCAAATAGCAAGGTGTCCTTCTGCGGGAAAGGGAAGTCCGGTTAGAGGGATCCAGGGCACCGCGTATGGAAAGATTCGAACTTCGAGCTCTCCAAATGGATGCCTAGAAACCCCACCTCGCGTTACCACAGCACTGGAGGAACAGGGCAGCTTTAATCCGCTGGCTCTGCTTCAAAGTTACAAGTAATCTGTGTTGACGGAGGTTGTCTGTCTGACGGGCCCCAATGCTTTTGGTGTCCAGGGAGATCATAGAATGCGGCGGTGGCTTTGGGGCCATGGCACAATCTCGTAAACTGAGGCTTGGACACAGTTCCCAAGAGCAAGGTTTCCTGCTCGGGACCAGAGGGCTTCTATTGTATGGTTCAGGGAGCACAAAGTTGGCCATAGGTTGGTTTTGCAAAACAGGCCTGAGGGACAGAGACCTGAATATCTAA